>NW_027017325.1:0-138888 GCF_036013445.1 Caloenas nicobarica
GAAGGGAAGGGAAGGGAAGGGAAGGGAAGGGAAGGGAAGGGAAGGAAGGGAAGGGAAGGGAAGGGAAGGGAAGGGAAGGGAAGGGAAGGGAAGGGAAGGGAAGGGAAGGGAAGGGAAGGGAAGATAAGGTGCGGGAAGGTGCGGGAAGGGAAGTGAAGGTGCGGGAAGCTGAGGGAAGGGAAGGGAAGGGAAGGTGCGGGAAGGGAAGGGACGGGAAGGGAAGGGAAGGTGTGGGAAGGGAAGGTGCGGGAATGTGCTGGAAGGTGCGGGAAGGTGGGGGAACGTGCGGGAAGGTGCGGGAAGAGAGGGTCTGACATGGTGTGGGAAGGGAAAGGAAGGTGTGGGATAGTGCGGAAAGGGAAGGGAAGGTTCGGGAAGGGAAGGTGCGGGAAGGGAAGGTGCGGGAAGGGAAGGTGCGGGAAGGTGCGGGAAGGTGCGGGAAGGGAATGGAAGGGAAGGGAAGGGAAGGGAAGGGAAGGGAAGGGAAGGGAAGGGAAGGGAAGGGAAGGGAAGGGAAGGGAAGGGAAGGGAAGGAAGGGAAGGGAAGGGAATGGAAGGGAAGGGAAGGCAATTGAAGGGAAGGGAAGGGAATGGAAGGTGCGGGAAGGGAAGGAAAGGAAAGGGAAGGAAAGTTGCGGGAAGGGAATGTGCGGGAAGGGAATGTGCAGGAAGGGAAGTTGCGGGAAGGGAAGGTGTGGGAAGGTGCGGGAAGGGCAAGTGCGGGAAGGGAAGGGAAGGGAAGGGAAGGGAAGGGAAGGGAAGGGAAGGGAAGGGAAGGGAAGGGAAGGGAAGGGAAGGGAAGGGAAGGGAAGGGAAGGCAAGGGAAGGGAAGGGAAGGGAAGGGAAGGGAAGGGAAGGGAAGGGAAGGGAAGGGAAGGGAAGGGAAGGGAAGGGAAGGGATGGGGAGAGAAGGAAAGGGAAGGGAAGGGAAGGAACTTAAAGGGAGGGAAAGGACGGGAAGGGAAGTGAAGGGAAGGGAAGGTGCAGGAAGGGAAGGGAAGGAGTGGGAAAGGAAGGTGAGGGAAGGTGCGGGAAGGTGGGGGAACGTGCGGTAAGGTGAGGGAAGAGAATGTGCGTCATGGTGCGGGAAGGGAAGGTAAGGTAAGGGAATGGAAGGGAAGGAAAGGTGTGGGAAGGGGAGGTGCGGGAAGGGAAGAGAAGGTGCGGGAAGGTGCGGGAAGGGAAGGGAAAGGAAGGGAAGGGAAGGTGCAAAGAAGGGAAGGTGCGGGAAGGGAAGGGAAGGGAAGGGATGGGGAGTGAAGGAAAGGGAAGGGAAGGGAAGGAACGGAAAGGTAGGGAAGGGAAGGTGCGTGAAGGGAAGAGAAGGGAAGGGAAGGGAAGGGAAGGGAAGGGAAGGGAAGGGAAGGGAAGGGAAGGGAAGGGAAGGGAAGGGAAGGGAAGGGAAGGGGCAGGGAAGGGAAGGGAAGGGAAGGGCAGGAAGGGAAGGGAAGGGAAGGGAAGGGAAGGGAAGGGAAGGGAAGGGAAGGGAAGGGAAGGGAAGGGGAAGGGAAGATGCGGGAAGGGAAGTGAAGGGAAGGGAAGGGAAGTGAAGGTGCGGGAAGGTGCGGGAAGGTGCGGGAAGGGAAGTGAAGGTGCGGGAAGCTGAGGGAAGGGAAGGTGCGGGAAGGGAAGGTGCGGTAAGGGAAGGGACGGGAAGGGACGGGAAGGGAAGGGAAGGGAATTGAAGGGAAGGAAAGGGAAGGGAAGGGAAGGGAAGGGAAGGGAAGGGAAGGGAAGGGAAGGGAAGGAAGGGAAGGGAAGGGAAGGGAAGGGAATGGAAGGGAAGGGAAGGGAAGGGAAAGGAAGTGAATGGAAGGGAATGTGCGGGAAGGGAAGGGAAGGAAAGGGAACATTCGGGAAGGTGCAGGAAGGGAAGGTGTTGGAAGGGAAGGTGTGGGAAGGGAAGCTGTGGGAAGGGAAGGGAAGGGAAGGAAAGGGAAGGTGCGGGAAGGTGCGGGAAGGGAACGGAAGGGGAGGGAAGGGAAGGGAAGGGAAGGGAAGGGAAGGGAAGGGAAGGGAAGGGAAGGGAAAGGTGTGGGAAGGGAAGGGAAGGTGTGGGAAGGGAAGGGAAGGGAAGGGAAGGGAAGGGAAGTTTCGGGAAGGGAAGGGAAGGGAAGGTGCGGCAAGGGAAGGGAAGGGAAGATGCGGAAAGGGAAGGGAAGGGAAGGGAAGGGAAGGTGCGGGAAGGGAATGTGCGGGAAGGGAAGGGAAGGTGCGGGAAGGGAAGGTGCGGGAAGATGCGGGAAGGGAAGGGAAGGGAAGGTGCGGGAAGGGAATGGAAGGGAAGGGAAGGGAAGGGAAGGGAAGGGAAGGGAAGGGAAAGGAATGGAAGGGAAGGGAAGGCAATTGAAGGGAAGGGAAGAGAAGGGAATGGAAGGTGCGGGAAGGGAAGGGAAGGAAAGGGAAGGGAAGTTGCGGGAAGGGAATGTGCGGGAAGGGAATGTGCAGGAAGGGAAGTTGCGGGAAGGGAAGGTGTGGGAAGGTGCGGGAAGGGCAAGTGAGGGAAGGGAAGGAAGCGAAGGTTCGGGAAGGGAAGGTTCGGGAAGGGAAGGGAAGGGAAGGGAAGGGAAGGGAAGGGAAGGGAAGGGAAGGGAAGGGAAGGGAAGAGAAGGGAAGGGAAGGGAAAGGAATGGAAGGGGAAGGGAAGGCAATTGAAGGGAAGGGAAGAGAAGGGAATGGAAGGTGCGGGAAGGGAAGGGAAGGAAAGGGAAGGGAAGTTGCGGGAAGGGAATGTGCGGGAAGGGAATGTGCAGGAAGGGAAGTTGCGGGAAGGGAAGGTGTGGGAAGCTGCGGGAAGGGCAAGTGAGGGAAGGGAAGGGAAGCGAAGGTTCGGGAAGGGAAGGTTCGGGAAGGGAAGGGAAGGGAAGGGAAGGGAAGGGAAGGGAAGGGAAGGGAAGGGAAGGGAAGGGAAGGGAAGGGAAGGGAAGGGAAGGGAAGGGATGGGGAGAGAAGGAAAGGGAAGGGAAGGGAAGGAACTTAAAGGGAGGGAAAGGACGGGAAGGGAAGTGAAGGGAAGGGAAGGTGCAGGAAGGGAAGGGAAGGTGTGGGAAGGGAAGGTGAGGGAAGGTGCGGGAAGGTGGGGGAACGTGCGGTAAGGTGAGGGAAGAGAATGTGTGTCATGGTGCGGGAAGGGAAGGTAAGGGAAGGGAATGGAAGGGAAGGAAAGATGTGGGAAGGGAAGGTGCGGGAAGGGAAGAGAAGATGCGGGAAGGTGCGGGAAGGGAAGGGAAAGGAAGGGAAGGGAAGGTGCGGGAAGGGAAGGGAAGGGAAGGGATGGGGAGTGAAGGAAAGGGAAGGGAAGGGAAGGAACGGAAAGGTAGGGAAGGGAAGGTGCGTGAAGGGAAGGGAAGGTGCGTGAAGGGAAGGTGCGTGAAGGGAAGGGAAGGAAGGGAAGGGAAGGGAAGGGAAGGGAAGGGAAGGGAAGGGAAGGGAAGGGAAGGGAAGGGAAGGGAAGGGAAGGGAAGGGAAGGGAAGGGAAGGGAAGGGAAGGGAAATGAAGGTGCGGGAAGGTGCGGGAAGGGAAGTGAAGGTGCGGGAAGGTGAGGGAAGGGAAGGGAAGGGAAGGGAAGGTGCGGGAAGGGAAGGGACGGGAAGGGAAGGGAAGGTGTGGGAAGGGAAGGTGCGGGAATGTGCTGGAAGGTGCGGGAAGGTGGGGGAACGTGCGGGAAGGTGCGGGAAGAGAGGGTCTGACATGGTGTGGGAAGGGAAAGGAAGGTGTGGGATAGTGCGGAAAGGGAAGGGAAGGTGCTGGAAGGGAAGGTGCGGGAAGGGAAGGTGCAGGAAGGGAAGGGAAGGGAAGGGAAGGGAAGGAAGGAAGGGAAGGGAAGGAAGGAAGGGAAGGGAAGGGAAGGGAAGGGAAGGGAAGGGAAGGGAAGGGAAGGGAAGGGAAGGGAAGGGAAGGGAAGGGAAGGGAAGGGAATGGAAGGGAAGGGAATGGAAGGGAAGGGAAGGGATGGGGAGTGAAGGAAAGGGAAGGGAAGGGAAGGAACGGAAAGGTAGGGAAGGGAAGGTGCGTGAAGGGAAGGGAAGGTGCGTGAAGGGAAGGGAAGGGAAGGGAAGGGAAGGGAAGGGAAGGGAAGGGAAGGGAAGGGAAGGGAAGGGAAGGGAAGGGAAGGGAAGGGAAGGGAAGGGAAGGGAAGGGAAGAGAAGACGCGGGAAGGTGCGGGAAGGGAAGGGAAAGGAAGGGAAGGAAGGTGCGGGAAGGGAAGGGAAGGGAAGGGATGGGGAGTGAAGGAAAGGGAAGGGAAGGGAAGGAACGGAAAGGTAGGGAAGGGAAGGTGCGTGAAGGGAAGGGAAGGTGTGTGAAGGGAAGGTGCGTGAAGGGAAGGTGCGTGAAGGGAAGGTGCGGGAAGGGAAGGTGCGGGAAGGGAAGGTGCGGGAAGGGAAGGGAAGGGAAGGGAAGGGAAGGGAAGGGAAGGGAAGGGATGGGAAGGGAAGGGAAGGGAAGGGAAGGGAAGGGAAGGGAAGGAAGGGAAGGGAAGGGAAGGGAAGGGAAGGGAAGGGAAGGGAAGGGAAGGGAAGGGAAGGGAAGGGAAGGGAAGGGAAGGTGAGGGAAGGGAAGGGAAGGGAAGGGAAGGTGCGGGAAGGGAAGGGACGGGAAGGGAAGGGAAGGTGTGGGAAGGGAAGGTGCGGGAATGTGCTGGAAGGTGCGGGAAGGTGGGGGAACGTGCGGGAAGATGCGGGAAGAGAGGGTCTGACATGGTGTGGGAAGGGAAAGGAAGGTGTGGGATAGTGCGAAAGGGAAGGGAAGGTTCGGGAAGGGAAGGTGCGGGAAGGGAAGGTTCGGGAAGGGAAGGTGCGGGAAGGGAAGGTGCAGGAAGGGAAGGGAAGGGAAGGGAAGGGAAGGGAAGGGAAGGGAAGGAAGGGAAGGTGTGGGAAGGGAAGGGAAGGTGTGGGAAGGGAAGGGAAGGGAAGGGAAGGGAAGGGAAGGGAAGGGAAGGGAAGGGAAGGGAAGGGAAGGTGCGGGAAGGGAAGGGAAGGTGCGGGAAGGGAATGGAAGGGAAGGGAAGGGAAGGGAAGGGAAGGGAAGGGAAAGGAATGGAAGGGAAGGGAAGGCAATTGAAGGGAAGGGAAGAGAAGGGAATGGAAGGTGCGGGAAGGGAAGGGAAGGAAAGGGAAGGGAAGTTGCGGGAAGGGAATGTGCGGGAAGGGAATGTGCAGGAAGGGAAGTTGCGGGAAGGGAAGGTGTGGGAAGGTGCGGGAAGGGCAAGTGAGGGAAGGGAAGGGAAGCGAAGGTTCGGGAAGGGAAGGTTCGGGAAGGGAAGGGAAGGGAAGGGAAGGGAAGGGAAGGGAAGGGAAGGGAAGGGAAGGGAAGGGAAGGGAAGGGAAGAGAAGGGAAGGGAAGGGAAAGGAATGGAAGGGAAGGGAAGGCAATTGAAGGGAAGGGAAGAGAAGGGAATGGAAGGTGCGGGAAGGGAAGGGAAGGAAAGGGAAGGGAAGTTGCGGGAAGGGAAATGTGCGGGAAGGGAATGTGCAGGAAGGGAAGTTGCGGGAAGGGAAGGTGTGGGAAGCTGCGGGAAGGGCAAGTGAGGGAAGGGAAGGGAAGCGAAGGTTCGGGAAGGGAAGGTTCGGGAAGGGAAGGGAAGGGAAGGGAAGGGAAGGGAAGGGAAGGGAAGGGAAGGGAAGGGAAGGGAAGGGAAGGGAAGGGAAGGGGAAGGGATGGGGAGAGAAGGAAAGGGAAGGGAAGGGAAGGAACTTAAAGGGAGGGAAAGGACGGGAAGGGAAGTGAAGGGAAGGGAAGGTGCAGGAAGGGAAGGGAAGGTGTGGGAAGGGAAGGTGAGGGAAGGTGCGGGAAGGTGGGGGAACGTGCGGTAAGGTGAGGGAAGAGAATGTGTGTCATGGTGCGGGAAGGGAAGGTAAGGGAAGGGAATGGAAGGGAAGGAAAGATGTGGGAAGGGAAGGTGCGGGAAGGGAAGAGAAGATGCGGGAAGGTGCGGGAAGGGAAGGGAAAGGAAGGGAAGGGAAGGTGCGGGAAGGGAAGGGAAGGGAAGGGATGGGGAGTGAAGGAAAGGGAAGGGAAGGGAAGGAACGGAAAGGTAGGGAAGGGAAGGTGCGTGAAGGGAAGGGAAGGTGCGTGAAGGGAAGGTGCGTGAAGGGAAGGGAAGGGAAGGGAAGGGAAGGGAAGGGAAGGGAAGGGAAGGGAAGGGAAGGGAAGGGAAGGGAAGGGAAGGGAAGGGAAGGGAAGGGAAGGGAAGGGAAGGGAAGGGAAGGGAAGGGAAGGGAAATGAAAGTGCGGGAAGGTGCGGGAAGGGAAGTGAAGGTGCGGGAAGGTGAGGGAAGGGAAGGGAAGGGAAGGGAAGGTGCGGGAAGGGAAGGGACGGGAAGGGAAGGGAAGGTGTGGGAAGGGAAGGTGCGGGAATGTGCTGGAAGGTGCGGGAAGGTGGGGGAACGTGCGGGAAGGTGCGGGAAGAGAGGGTCTGACATGGTGTGGGAAGGGAAAGGAAGGTGTGGGATAGTGCGGAAAGGGAAGGGAAGGTGCTGGAAGGGAAGGTGCGGGAAGGGAAGGTGCAGGAAGGGAAGGGAAGGGAAGGAAGGGAAGGGAAGGGAAGGGAAGGGAAAGGAAGGGAAGGGAAGGGAAGGGAAGGGAAGGGAAGGGAGGGAAGGGAAGGGAAGGGAAGGGAAGGGAAGGGAAGGGAAGGGAAGGGAAGGGAAGGGAATGGAAGGGAAGGGAATGGAAGGGAAGGGAAGGGATGGGGAGTGAAGGAAAGGGAAGGGAAGGGAAGGAACGGAAAGGTAGGGAAGGGAAGGTGCGTGAAGGGAAGGGAAGGTGCGTGAAGGGAAGGGAAGGGAAGGGAAGGGAAGGGAAGGGAAGGGAAGGGAAGGGAAGGGAAGGGAAGGGAAGGGATGGGAAGGAAGGGAAGGGAAGGAGGGAAGGGAAGGGAAGAGAAGACGCGGGAAGGTGCGGGAAGGGAAGGGAAAGGAAGGGAAGGGAAGGTGCGGGAAGGGAAGGGAAGGGAAGGGATGGGGAGTGAAGGAAAGGGAAGGGAAGGGAAGGAACGGAAAGGTAGGGAAGGGAAGGTGCGTGAAGGGAAGGGAAGGTGTGTGAAGGGAAGGTGCGTGAAGGGAAGGTGCGTGAAGGGAAGGTGCGGGAAGGGAAGGTGCGGGAAGGGAAGGTGCGGGAAGGGAAGGGAAGGGAAGGGAAGGGAAGGGAAGGGAAGGGAAGGGATGGGAAGGGAAGGGAAGGGAAGGGAAGGGAAGGGAAGGGAAGGGAAGGGAAGGGAAGGGAAGGGAAGGGAAGGGAAGGGAAGGGAAGGGAAGGGAAGGGAAGGGAAGGGAAGGGAAGGGAAGGGAAGGGAAGGTGCGGGAAGGTGAGGGAAGGGAAGGGAAGGGAAGGGAAGGTGCGGGAAGGGAAGGGACGGGAAGGGAAGGGAAGGTGTGGGAAGGGAAGGTGCGGGAATGTGCTGGAAGGTGCGGGAAGGTGGGGGAACGTGCGGGAAGATGCGGGAAGAGAGGGTCTGACATGGTGTGGGAAGGGAAAGGAAGGTGTGGGATAGTGCGGAAAGGGAAGGGAAGGTTCGGGAAGGGAAGGTGCGGGAAGGGAAGGTGCAGGAAGGGAAGGGAAGGGAAGGGAAGGGAAGGGAAGGGAAGGGAAGGGAAGGGAAGGTGTGGGAAGGGAAGGGAAGGTGTGGGAAGGGAAGGGAAGGGAAGGGAAGGGAAGGGAAGGGAAGGGAAGGGAAGGGAAGGGAAGGGAAGGGAAGGGAAGGGAAGGGAAGGGAAGGGAAGGGAAGGGAAGGGAAGGGAAGGGAAGGGAAGGGAAGGGAAGGGAAGGGAAGGGAAGGGAAGGGAAGGGAAGATAAGGTGCGGGAAGGTGCGGGAAGGGAAGTGAAGGTGCGGGAAGGTGAGGGAAGGGAAGGGAAGGGAAGGGAAGGTGCGGGAAGGGAAGGGACGGGAAGGGAAGGGAAGGTGTGGGAAGGGAAGGTGCGGGAATGTGCTGGAAGGTGCGGGAAGGTGGGGGAACGTGCGGGAAGGTGCGGGAAGAGAGGGTCTGACATGGTGTGGGAAGGGAAAGGAAGGTGTGGGATAGTGCGGAAAGGGAAGGGAAGGTGCGGGAAGGGAAGGTGCGGGAAGGGAAGGTGCAGGAAGGGAAGGGAAGGTGCAGGAAGGGAAGGGAAGGGAAGGGAAGGGAAGGGAAGGGAAGGGAAGGGGAGGGAAGGGAAGGGAAGGGAAGGGAAGGGAAGGGAAGGGAAGGGAAGGGAAGGGAAGGGAAGGGAAGGGAAGGGAAGGGAAGGGAAGGGAAGGGAAGGGAAGGGAAGGGAAGGGAAGGGAAGGGAAGGGAAGGGAAGGGAAGGGAAGGGAAGGGAAGGGAAGGTGTGGTAAGGGAAGGGAATGGATGCCAAGGGAAGGTGCGGGAAGGGATGTGAATGTGAGGGAAGGGAACGTGTGGGAAGGGAAGGTTCGGGAAGGCAAGGGAAGGTGTGGGAAGGTAAGGTGTGGGAAGGGAAGGTGCGGGAAGTGAAGGTGCGGGAAGGGAAGGTGCGGTAAGGGAAGGGACGGGAAGGGACGGGAAGGGAAGGGAAGGGAATTGAAGGGAAGGAAAGGGAAGGGAAGGGAAGGGAAGGGAAGGGAAGGGAAGGGAAGGGAAGGGAAGGGAAGGAAGGGAAGGGAAGGGAAGGGAAGGGAAGGGAAGGGAAGGGAAGGGAAGGGAAGGGAAGGGAAGGGAAGGGAAAGGAAGTGAATGGAAGGGAATGTGCGGGAAGGGAAGGGAAGGAAAGGGAACATTCGGGAAGGTGCAGGAAGGGAAGGTGTTGGAAGGGAAGGTGTGGGAAGGGAAGCTGTGGGAAGGGAAGGGAAGGGAAGGAAAGGGAAGGTGCGGGAAGGTGCGGGAAGGGAACGGAAGGGGAGGGAAGGGAAGGGAAGGGAAGGGAAGGGAAGGGAAGGGAAGGGAAGGGAAGGTGTGGGAAGGGAAGGGAAGGTGTGGGAAGGGAAGGGAAGGGAAGGGAAGGGAAGGGAAGTTTCGGGAAGGGAAGGGAAGGGAAGGTGCGGCAAGGGAAGGGAAGGGAAGATGCGGAAAGGGAAGGGAAGGGAAGGGAAGGGAAGGTGCGGGAAGGGAATGTGCGGGAAGGGAAGGGAAGGTGCGGGAAGGGAAGGTGCGGGAAGATGCGGGAAGGGAAGGGAAGGGAAGGTGCGGGAAGGGAATTTAAGGGAAGGGAAGGGAAGGGAAGGGAAGGGAAGGGAAGGGAAAGGAATGGAAGGGAAGGGAAGGCAATTGAAGGGAAGGGAAGAGAAGGGAATGGAAGGTGCGGGAAGGGAAGGGAAGGAAAGGGAAGGGAAGTTGCGGGAAGGGAATGTGCGGGAAGGGAATGTGCAGGAAGGGAAGTTGCGGGAAGGGAAGGTGTGGGAAGGTGCGGGAAGGGCAAGTGAGGGAAGGGAAGGGAAGCGAAGGTTCGGGAAGGGAAGGTTCGGGAAGGGAAGGGAAGGGAAGGGAAGGGAAGGGAAGGGAAGGGAAGGGAAGGGAAGGGAAGGGAAGAGAAGGGAAGGGAAGGGAAAGGAATGGAAGGGAAGGGAAGGCAATTGAAGGGAAGGGAAGAGAAGGGAATGGAAGGTGCGGGAAGGGAAGGGAAGGAAAGGGAAGGGAAGTTGCGGGAAGGGAATGTGCGGGAAGGGAATGTGCAGGAAGGGAAGTTGCGGGAAGGGAAGGTGTGGGAAGCTGCGGGAAGGGCAAGTGAGGGAAGGGAAGGGAAGCGAAGGTTCGGGAAGGGAAGGTTCGGGAAGGGAAGGGAAGGGAAGGGAAGGGAAGGGAAGGGAAGGGAAGGGAAGGGAAGGGAAGGGAAGGGAAGGGAAGGGAAGGGAAGGGAAGGGAAGGGATGGGGAGAGAAGGAAAGGGAAGGGAAGGGAAGGAACTTAAAGGGAGGGAAAGGACGGGAAGGGAAGTGAAGGGAAGGGAAGGTGCAGGAAGGGAAGGGAAGGTGTGGGAAGGGAAGGTGAGGGAAGGTGCGGGAAGGTGGGGGAACGTGCGGTAAGGTGAGGGAAGAGAATGTGTGTCATGGTGCGGGAAGGGAAGGTAAGGGAAGGGAATGGAAGGGAAGGAAAGATGTGGGAAGGGAAGGTGCGGGAAGGGAAGAGAAGATGCGGGAAGGTGCGGGAAGGGAAGGGAAAGGAAGGGAAGGGAAGGTGCGGGAAGGGAAGGGAAGGGAAGGGATGGGGAGTGAAGGAAAGGGAAGGGAAGGGAAGGAACGGAAAGGTAGGGAAGGGAAGGTGCGTGAAGGGAAGGGAAGGTGCGTGAAGGGAAGGTGCGTGAAGGGAAGGGAAGGGAAGGGAAGGGAAGGGAAGGGAAGGGAAGGGAAGGGAAGGGAAGGGAAGGGAAGGGAAGGGAAGGGAAGGGAAGGGAAGGGAAGGGAAGGGAAGGGAAGGGAAGGGAAGGGAAGGGAAGGGAAGGGAAGGGAAATGAAGGTGCGGGAAGGTGCGGGAAGGGAAGTGAAGGTGCGGGAAGGTGAGGGAAGGGAAGGGAAGGGAAGGGAAGGTGCGGGAAGGGAAGGGACGGGAAGGGAAGGGAAGGTGTGGGAAGGGAAGGTGCGGGAATGTGCTGGAAGGTGCGGGAAGGTGGGGGAACGTGCGGGAAGGTGCGGGAAGAGAGGGTCTGACATGGTGTGGGAAGGGAAAGGAAGGTGTGGGATAGTGCGGAAAGGGAAGGGAAGGTGCTGGAAGGGAAGGTGCGGGAAGGGAAGGTGCAGGAAGGGAAGGGAAGGGAAGGGAAGGGAAGGGAAGGGAAGGGAAGGGAAAGGAAGGGAAGGGAAGGGAAGGGAAGGGAAGGGGAGGGAAGGGAAGGGAAGGGAAGGGAAGGGAAGGGAAGGGAAGGGAAGGGAAGGGAAGGGAAGGGAATGGAAGGGAAGGGAATGGAAGGGAAGGGAAGGGATGGGGAGTGAAGGAAAGGGAAGGGAAGGGAAGGAACGGAAAGGTAGGGAAGGGAAGGTGCGTGAAGGGAAGGGAAGGTGCGTGAAGGGAAGGGAAGGGAAGGGAAGGGAAGGGAAGGGAAGGGAAGGGAAGGGAAGGGAAGGGAAGGGAAGGGAAGGGAAGGGAAGGGAAGGGAAGGGAAGAGAAGACGCGGGAAGGTGCGGGAAGGGAAGGGAAAGGAAGGGAAGGGAAGGTGCGGGAAGGGAAGGGAAGGGAAGGGATGGGGAGTGAAGGAAAGGGAAGGGAAGGGAAGGAACGGAAAGGTAGGGAAGGGAAGGTGCGTGAAGGGAAGGGAAGGTGTGTGAAGGGAAGGTGCGTGAAGGGAAGGTGCGTGAAGGGAAGGTGCGGGAAGGGAAGGTGCGGGAAGGGAAGGTGCGGGAAGGGAAGGGAAGGGAAGGGAAGGGAAGGGAAGGGAAGGGATGGGAAGGGAAGGGAAGGAAGGGAAGGGAAGGGAAGGGAAGGGAAGGGAAGGGAAGGGAAGGGAAGGGAAGGGAAGGGAAGGGAAGGGAAGGGAAGGGAAGGGAAGGGAAGGTGAGGGAAGGGAAGGGAAGGGAAGGGAAGGTGCGGGAAGGGAAGGGACGGGAAGGGAAGGGAAGGTGTGGGAAGGGAAGGTGCGGGAATGTGCTGGAAGGTGCGGGAAGGTGGGGGAACGTGCGGGAAGATGCGGGAAGAGAGGGTCTGACATGGTGTGGGAAGGGAAAGGAAGGTGTGGGATAGTGCGGAAAGGGAAGGGAAGGTTCGGGAAGGGAAGGTGCGGGAAGGGAAGGTGCAGGAAGGGAAGGGAAGGGAAGGGAAGGGAAGGGAAGGGAAGGTGTGGGAAGGGAAGGGAAGGTGTGGGAAGGGAAGGGAAGGGAAGGGAAGGGAAGGGAAGGGAAGGGAAGGGAAGGGAAGGGAAGGGAAGGGAAGGGAAGGGAAGGGAAGGGAAGGGAAGGGAAGGGAAGGGAAGGGAAGGGAAGATAAGGTGCGGGAAGGTGCGGGAAGGGAAGTGAAGGTGCGGGAAGGTGAGGGAAGGGAAGGGAAGGGAAGGGAAGGTGCGGGAAGGGAAGGGACGGGAAGGGAAGGGAAGGTGTGGGAAGGGAAGGTGCGGGAATGTGCTGGAAGGTGCGGGAAGGTGGGGGAACGTGCGGGAAGGTGCGGGAAGAGAGGGTCTGACATGGTGTGGGAAGGGAAAGGAAGGTGTGGGATAGTGCGGAAAGGGAAGGGAAGGTGCGGGAAGGGAAGGTGCGGGAAGGGAAGGTGCAGGAAGGGAAGGGAAGGTGCAGGAAGGGAAGGGAAGGGAAGGGAAGGGAAGGGAAGGGAAGGGAAGGGGAGGGAAGGGAAGGGAAGGGAAGGGAAGGGAAGGGAAGGGAAGGGAAGGGAAGGGAAGGGAAGGGAAGGGAAGGGAAGGGAAGGGAAGGGAAGGGAAGGGAAGGGAAGGGAAGGGAAGGGAAGGGAAGGGAAGGGAAGGGAAGGGAAGGTGTGGTAAGGGAAGGGAATGGATGCCAAGGGAAGGTGCGGGAAGGGATGTGAATGTGAGGGAAGGGAACGTGTGGGAAGGGAAGGTTCGGGAAGGCAAGGGAAGGTGTGGGAAGGTAAGGTGTGGGAAGGGAAGGTGCGGGAAGTGAAGGTGCGGGAAGGGAAGGTGCGGGAAGGTGCGGGAAGGGAAGGTTTGGGAAGGGAAGGGAAGGTGTGGGAAGGGAAGGGAATTTGCGGGAAGGGAAGGTGCGGGGAGATGCGGGAAGGTGCAGGAAGGGAAGTTGCGGGAAGGGAAGGTGCGGGAAGGTGCGGGAAGGTGCGGGAAGGGCAGGGAAGGGATGGGGAGGGATGGGGAGGGAAGGGAAAGGAAGGGAAGGGAAGAGAAAGGAAGGGAAGGGAAGGGAAGGGAAGGGAAGGGAAGGGAAGGGAAGGGAAGGGAAGGGAAGGGAAGGGAAGGGAAGGGAAGGGAAGGGAAGGGAAGGGAAGGGCAGGGAAGGGAAGGGCAGGGCAGGGAAGGGAAGGGCAGGGAAGGGAAGGGAAGGGCAGGGAAGGGAAGGGAAGGGAAGGGAAGGGAAGGGAAGGGAAGGGAAGGGAAGGGAAGGGAAGGGAAGGGAAGGGAAGGGAAGGGAAGGGAAGGGAAGGGAAGGGAAGGGAAGGAAAGGGAAGGGAAGGGAAGGGATGTTAAGGTTATGTGCGGGTTGGGAAGAGAAGGTGCGGGAAGGTAAGCTACTGGAAGGGAAGGGTAGGTGCGGGAAGGGTATCTGCTGGAAGGGAAGGGAAGGTGCGGGAACGGAAGGTGCGGGAAGGTGTCGGGAAGGTGCGGGAAGGGAAGGGAAGGGAAGATGCAGGAAGGGAATGGAAGGTGCGGGAATGGAAGGGAAGTTAAGGGAAGGTTCAGGAAGGGAAGGGAAGTTAGGCAAGGGAAAGTAAGGGAAGGGAGAATTGAAGGGAACGGAAGGGAATTAATGGGACAATAGAAGGGAAGGTATTGGGTTCAGTGCTTTAAAATTACCCTGTTCTATAACTGAAATCATAAGCCCAGTCATAATTCCTACTAATTTCTGTTCTTCTACACTTAATATTGCCTTATCTTTGCATGTAAAGCTTCAACTAGTAACAAATTTTTTGTTTTCATTTGGAAAAAATGAATTCCTTAATTTCGAAAACCATCTTAGAAATTTTATTAATGTGGAGTCATATCTTTTTAAGTATTCTGAACATTCAACACATTCTGGAGCTTTAAATTTTAGATACTCATATTTTGTTTTATTTGCTCCACAATGCAGCAACTAATATATCAGGCTTTTTTTTCTGCTCATTAAAAAACAAATCACAACAACATTAGCAACAACAGCTCTGCAAAATGTGCTTAATTTGTGTTCTTTTAGGAAAATGCAAAATTCTTTGCTGACAACATTGCAATTTTCCAATGAAATATTTATTTTGATTGCAAAGCCCAAAAGCATGTGAAAACAAAAAAGTCATTTTGGTACAGTTTTAACAAAGTTTTCTGCAGAGTGGTTGCTGTCACTGTGAAATATTGTTCTTTGAAGGGTAATACTAATTCAAGTAACATAACACTGCACACCAGTAAATGGTCCAAAGACCTTGAATTTTGAAAAGAACTGGAGATCTTCGAGGTCTCACATACAAACAACAAAAAAATGTTGGTATGTAGCGGAGACCTGAATAATGTAAAAGGTTTTGTCTGTGAGGAAGGGAGGTGAACAAGAGGGAGAAATAAGGAAAAGAGTGCAGAAAAAAGAGAGACAAGTGGAATATAAGTTTTCAGAATTGTAATCAGGTGTGTGTTTTTGCCTTTTGCCCAGATCTCACAAACAGCAATATCCAGACTTAATGAGCAGCTGAATGTCAGTGGTGGTCTGAGATAATCAGTAAGGCAATTACACCAGATCAAAGCAGATGAGGGGTTTTTAATAGGAAAAGGGATGGATGGTTTGGAAGTTTGGTTTTTTGTAGAAATACATCAAAAGGAATTATGTCAGACGTGGAGGCAAGTTGGTTGATTGTTAGTAAGAATGCCTGGAAAATATTTGAAACAAGACGAAAAAATCTACTGAATTTAGGAGACTAACTGCAGAGATTTCTAATGACATAGCAAACAATTGGAAAGACAATACATGAAAGACAGAAGAAAGACCCAGATGTAACAGAAGAAACTGACATGGCATATTATGCAAACTGATGTACTTGCTCTTTTTTTTTTTTTGTGTCTTTACAAAAACAGTATAATTTGACATTCCTCCTCCATAAAACCAATGGCATTTTTCACTTTCATTTTAATAATCTTCACCCATCAAATGCATTTTTTTAGTCTGTCTCTACATTTAATTTATCTTTGATCCATCTTGTTGTCAGCTAAAAGAAAAAACTCAACAATCCAAAACTTAAACTACTAAATAAGTGACAGGCCTGCTGGCTAGGGCCTATCATTCAGGGTAGTAATGTTTCAAGTTCAAGGGGAATTTAACTCCTGTTTAAAGTCTTTCAGAAGGCTTCTTAAATGTTCAGGTAAATAAAGTTTATATCAAAGCTGTTTCGATGTTGTAATTAAACAAAAAATAATTCAAGTAAACATTGAAACCTGTAGGTCCAACTGGAATAGGAATTATTCTTATATTCACCCTATGAGTCCATTTACCACTTAATAATACTAAAGCTGAAAGGCACCTTCCACTGCACACTTTGATAGAGTTTAGGAGTAAATAAATCACTGCTCGGGAAGGTAGTAAGCAAGTGCTTTTGATTAACATCTTAATTCAGCACGCTAGGTGATTCAGTGGTTGATTCCTGTCTCCAGTCACATTGATGGCAGAGTTTTCAGACTGGGAGTTTCCTCAGTCCTTCCTCTTGGAACTGGCCAACTTTGTCACTTTATAAATTCAAGGTGAGAGAGAGGAATTTTAAAAATTTGTGGTTCCGTGCCATACCTGAATTTTAATTACTTGTACAAAAAGGAACAATCAGAACAAGAGAGACAGAGAGATCTTTCTCCAACTATCCAGAAGATAAAAATGTGGAAACATTCTTTTAAGAGGTGAGCTATATTGCTCAAATGTTGTCAAAGACCAAAGTGAATTGAAGCTGTTCTAGTCACTGAGCTTTTGGGTAAAAAAGAAAAGTAGCTCCAAGGATATTGCTCTTCATATCCTTTCCTCTTCTTCCAGGTATCTGACAACTAACTTGTACTTTAGAATTAAAATGTAACATTTTACTTAAAGAAAAAATAAAATAAAGAGGAAAAGGAAAAAGAAAAAGAGACAGAACTTTCACATTGAGTTTTGTCTGGCCCATTTTACTTCTTTATTTATCCTTTGCTTATTTTTCCTGCAACTAAGTCAGAAAGTGCTTTTCATAAACAAATTTGTAGTGTTTTTTTTAATGACTCACTTTGATTTAATTTTCTTTATCGAGATATGAAGTTTGAAGTGTATTGAGAAGCCCACTTGTGTTGGAGAACATTTAAGATATAATTTTCCTGCTCCATAATTAAAAGCAGACACTTCTTTTGGATATATTTATTCATTTAAAGTATAAGTAAGGTTCTATTTTCTTTAAAATTATGTTCACTTTATTTCATTAAAATTCATTTTATTTATCAATAAAAATTACTGAAGGTAATATTGCCTACAGGAATCTGAAGATAAATATATTAGTGAGAGTTAAGGCGTTTCAAAATTAGTCAAATAGCCCATACTGTCCTCAGCAAACTTTCTTTTCACCCATGTATATTCTTTTTGTTGGGTTTCCTTTCATTCTTTTTGCTTGTTTATTAGTTTGCTTGCTTTTTAAAACAAAACAAAAATGAAAAAGAGAAAAAGAAAACCTGATAAATTTAAATGAAGGACACAAAGTAATTCAAAGAGTAGAACAGATGAAATAATAATCTTAGAAACCATAATGACAATGTCATGTTTCATATAATCAAAATATAGTGTTCAACTGGAGAAAACTGCATTTCTATATTGAATCGCAGAGAGGGGTTTAAAGCCTATGTTTGCTGAAATCAGATCAAGTTCCAATGTATATTCTTTTCTAACTCACAGTGTCGTTACCTCAGACCTTTGCAGGAGGGACAAGAGCAAAAGGCAGTGCAAGAACCCAATACAAATAAAAGAGACTGCAGACAAGAAACACACACCTATGGATTTCAGTTTGTAAGGGACTTGGGCTCTGGGCAAGTGAAATCATATGCTTAACAATATGAGGCCTTGATCTCAGTTAAAACATCAGGTTCTACCTCAATCCAAATGCTGTTACTAGTATTAAATTTTAGTACAGAAGTCGTCTTACAAGGAAATCACAGCTCCTGGCAGGAAGTGCTTTCTCTTGATCCAGTCTATATCTGCTTGGGTTGGGTTGTAATTCTGCTGCTAGGATCTGTCATTGCCAGGGGACATGCCTGCAAGCTCAAAATCATGACTGATGAAACTTGACCCTTTTTTATGTACTAGTAGCTAAGATCTTCTGGTTAACAGGAAATATCTAGACTGAAAGTTATTGAATTTTTGAAGTGTTGATGACAAGATCCATATATTTCAGTGAAATTCTGATAAAACAGAGAGATGGACAGACAGGTAGAAGACACAGTGAGCCTATATGTTTTCTTTTAAACAGCATACATACATATAATGCCATACCGGATCATAACTCAGATTTACTGATGCACATCTGACCAAAGTTCAGTACTGCTCTCTACAGATCAAGACTTAAACTGTAAAAGTATAAGAGAAATCCAACACCTTAAAATACTTGCAGTTCCTCCATGGTGAGTGTCTAAAATTTCTGTCACCCTGGGAGGCTGATTCTGTTCTCATCTATTTTGATTTTATATTAGTATACCTCTACCACCTTTATCAAAGGTCTTAATTTATACCAGCGAAACTGATGACAGATGTCATTATCCATTTCACAGAATATTTGTAACTTATCTTTAAAGACAGATCCTATCACCCCACCCTCCAAATATGTCATATTTTAGAGTACACTTCTGTCAGGTCTGCTGCTATCAACTAGTTAAAACCTGTCTAGGCAATTTGTTATTCCTGGTACCTTGGAGATGTCATCTAATGCCAGGAACGTAAGCTAAACTAATTTCGAAAAACAGCTTCCTTAAAAAATATTTAATTAATTATGGTAGAAAATTTTAGGCTAACAATAGCCACAAAAAAATTAAAAACTTAAGGTGACTTTGAAAGTTTATAAGGGGTCAAAATGTAGATATATTTTAAATCAATAAATCAGAGAAATACATCTTGATGTATTTTGAAACTGGTCATTGTAGATCTGCAAATCACTGAGAAAAGATAAGCCTTTGATGAGATGCATGTATGAATCTATAAACTCCTAGTTCTATACTGTCAAATTTAAATTCTATTAAATTCTTCTATTCAGGATCCTCCCTGAAGATGACGACAGGCCTTTTTTTTCACAGTAGAATCAGTAAATAAAGGCAAGTAAGAAATTAATCTATTAATGATATTTTAATATCAATATTAAATATGTCTTCAGCATGTCATCAGTAGAATGATACGGTATACAGACAATTAATATAGATTGTTTGCTAGTGAATCCTTTACAAGGAACACTCTGGAAATACAGTAATTCAGTGTTACCTCACCACTAGAATTCTAAGCAAAAGCATAGAATAAAACAGATGGTGAGATTTATTTTTCCTGTTTACTCCACATCGTGTTCAATACAGCAGTGAAAATGATTGGTTAGCACCTTTTTGTCATGTATTGGAGACTGATGGTGACTGTTATCACAACTGTAATGATAATAATAGCAATTGTAGTAATAATCAAAGAGGTTCAAACATCCCAATTCTGCATTTACAGGAGGAGCAGACTGTGTTGAGAAACCTCTGATGGGGATCAAGTGAAACAATGCTATCAGAATAATAATTAGGTGAATGTCTTTTAGGAGTAACCCTTAGCTTCTAACCTTGTACATGTTCTTAGTACATTGCAGTCTGAAGGCTTAGGAGGAAATTTCTCACTCTATTCAGTGTTGGTGTGGTCTCGGCTTTAATACTTTGTGCTGTTCTGGGCCTCACAATTGAAGGAGACTGTGAAGGTCCTTGAATGCATCCAGAGGATGGCAACAAAGCCAGCAAAAGGGTTGGAAGGAATATCTTGAGAGGAGCAGCTGAAGATTTTCAGTTTGTCTAGTTTGAAGAAAAGAAGGCTAAGGGGCAACCTTGTGGCTCTCTTCAGTTTCCTGAGGAAGGGATGTGGAGAGGGGCGTGCTGAGCTCTTCTCGTGGGTATCCAGTGATAGGTCACATGGGAATGGTCCAAATCTGCACTGTGGGGAGCTTTAGACTAGATGTTAGGAAGCATTTTGTTACTGAGAAGGTAGTCAAACACTTGAATACACTTCTTGGAGAGGTGTTCAATGTCTCAAGCCTGTTTATGTGTTTAAGAGGTATTTGAACAGTGCCCTTAAAAACATGCTTTAAATTTTGGTCAGCCCTGAAGTGATCAGGCAGTTGAACTAGATGATCACTGTAGGTCCCTTCCAACTGAAATATTCTATTCTACTCCTGTTCTACTCTTATTCTACTCCTATTCTATTCTATTCTATTCTATTCTATTCTATTCTATTCTATTCTATTCTATTCTATTCTACTCTTTCCATTGCATTCCATTCCATTCCATTCCATTCCAATTGAATTACAGTGATGAATAACATCTATGACAATATTTCAATTCATTTGCTATCTGAAAAAAAATATATTAGGAACCCTCATAGTTTTTACAGTCTACCAGCCTTTCTTTTGCCTCTGTCAAATATGAGGTCAGATCTTGCAATAATTAGTGTTATAAAGCAGTGAATCTCACTGGTTTCAATGGCATCTTTTTCAGAGAAAATCTATCACAGTCCCATTATCAGAATCAGATCTACCTGTTTCAAGAACCTTTAGACAGAGAGGTAAGGGTATAAGAAGGACCCTAGGCATGGTTATTTTCAGTACAAAAATGTGTAGAAGTGAGACACCTGGCTCCAGCAGTGGAAATGTAAATGCTGAAATAGACATTTATGTTCCCTGGACTGAGCAGGGACATTTCTGCACAAAATGTTTTGTTCACAAGTATAAGAACTTTAGGAGTGGTGAGACCTATGACAGATACCAATACCAGTTATAAAAGAGAAGGTTACCATTGAAATATCTTCCCTTCCTTGAGATAAATTGTTTTTCTTAAGTTTGCCACTCATACTATATCAGGATAGAGAAGCTGAACTACCCTACGTTAACCTACACTGCCATCTTACATATATGTTATAAAAATCTTATGTATATAGCTGAGAATTGGCTTCTATTTATTTATTTAATGGCAGAAGATACTGGAAAACCTTTTTTTCAACTCCCTCTTTATTCTGCAGATAAGACTTCAAACTTCCTCTTGTGCTTCTCAGGATCTGGCTTTGAATACAGGGCTAGAGTCTTACAGGTGTAAAGAAAAGGAGAAAAGATGTCTCATGCTAAATTCAAAATGAACTGACAGTGTGAATAAGCATGCTACATGGACAGAACCAGAAAACGGTCTACCACCGTAGTGACCCCAAGCTGTTATGTTGCAGCCCAGTTCAGAGATGTCTCCTGCCTGGACACCCCTTCCATGCAGGGGATCAGCTGCATGGCTGATCACCTCAAGGAAACACATGGTTCTCCCTGGATTTATATGGTGGCAGTCCATTAGGAAGCAGCAATTAAGAGGCCTTGGCCACAGCACACTTGCCCATGAGACACACTGTTCTCATCTGCTTTCTCAGTGGAGTATGTTGAAAAAGGTTCAGGGAATGGAGCCTAAGGAGATCAAGCAAGAAAATAACATCCAAAGCGAACAAAATACACTAAAAAAAAGGAAGGAAAACAGGCTTCCCAGGTAAAAGCGGAGCAAAGCCAACTTACATTAAACAACTCTTCAACTAGCAGCTCTTGCAAAACTACTAGTTAATATTCCATTTCCAAGATCTGGCAAGCACCTCATCCTTTTATGAGGCAATATAATCTTCTTTTTGCTACATCGTTTGTTTTAATAAATCACATGCAGAGCTTTTATATCATAAGCCTCCAAAATAAAACTTGTGTGCACGCATCTCAAATAAATAAATAAAATAATAAACACACATGCATACACACACAAACAAAAGCCAAATAATTACTGAGTCACCAGGGTCCCAAATGCTGGACTGTAAATTATAGATTGGTTTGGGAATTTTGCTGTTTAACTCGGTTGCGATAAATATGCTTTAAAATGTAAATTGTGTGATGCTGATATACTATGGGTATATTTACAGGGACTCTGAGTTTTTCTGATATGAATATATTATTTTGGATGCTACAGAAAGGTCAGCATTTTACCTGTTTCTGGAGCAAAGACAAACTCTTGTGGATCTAGACAATGCCATGAGTTTTCTTGGGCAACTTACTCTGTTTTCGTATGTTAAAAGTGAGAGCACTTATTTCATACTTAGCCATAATGAGGACTATCATGTGATTTTCTGAACAGGAACAGTTATAAAATTCAGATATGCCCAGTAAAACACATAAAATTATTCAAAATTTTCATTTTTATTGTAATAAAAATGTGACTTTTTGTTTTGCCTACTACTTTTACGTGTTCGGGTACTTTTAGTGCATGTTTTTCCAGCTTTTTCCTGTAATGATAAGGAGTAAAAATTTGTACAAAGACAGAAGGCTTTACTGTTAGAAAATGACACAAACATGAGAAGTAAAGATTTAAGAAATGGAATACCTTTTTTGAGATGTGATGGATTCATAAGACTGAGTAGAAGTTGTCCAATGCAGAAATATAAGAATCTGAATTTAGACTTAAAGCAAAATTAACTTACTTTCATTCAGTCCTACACTTCAATGTACTGACAGCCAAGCTGCAACTAGGTGGCATTTCCATGAAGGGCAACCTTTCCAATGTACCATTGTAGTTACGTTGGTAGTGGACCCTGAAGCTTCAAAATTGTGTGCCACTCCACATACATGAGAATGGTGTGCTAAAAAGAAATAAAATCTTCAATAGAAAAAAACAAAATCATTAAAAATCATCTCAGAGAGACAATGACTTCTCTGTTTATTTGCTTTGTTTTTAATTAGATTTTGGTACAGTGTTTATGGCAGGCTGTTTCGCATTCATAGTGACAGGAATTATACAGAGGAACCTTGTCCCTATGTGCTATAGGGTGATGGGGAAGAATTTTCTCCCTGCAAGATTCTGGATAACATATGATTGGAAAAAGGGGTAGCACTGCGACACAGAAGGATCTCCACAGGTTGCAGAAATGCAGAAATTGTGTTACGTTATCTATAATACACCACCAGTGTAATAACAGTGTAATACTCTTACAGTTGAAAGGCTGAGAAGGCACAGGGAGACACACTGTACAAGCCAAAGCTGTGCATAGAGAAGAAAAGAAAGAATGTCCTAAATAGTTTTCATGTTTCATTTTTGCATTGCATTTGTCACAGTAAGATGTATATTTAGAGAACATGGATGCTTATGTGCTTATGATAGATTTTTACCTTTTCCACATGGAAAAGTTGTTGTAAACCCATTTGATCTCTTGAGAATTACCACCTTTGTAAATGACATGTGCTTTCAGCTGTCTGCAGAGACAAAAGAGGTTATTTCTGACTCTTTTCTAAACTCCAGCAATCTCTGGTTGCAAAAATGACCTCAGGGTATGAGCATTTTTTATAAATTACAATTCATAAACTTCATGAAGTTCAAAAAAAGCAAATACTAAGTTCTGTGTCTGGAGTGGAAAAATACCATGCAGCAGTACGGAATGGGATGAACTGGCAAGGAAAAAGTTTTGCTTTGTACTTTCTAACTCTACCTTCTGTTTTTTACTATGTATTTCTATAGGCTAGGAAGTGCAGGGACTTGGATAGAGTTATGGTGCTTTTTAAGAGTTCATTACTAGCTTTTTATGTATCTATATGAAAGGTTGTTCCACCAGTGATTCTGTAACGAACAACTGCCCCAGAAAACAAGAAAAAGAAGAAATAGTCAGATAAGTTCACAAGAACAAATGCCAAAATGCGTAATATCCTTTTATGCTTCTACATACATTAATCTTCATCCTTTGAAGATTGCCCATATTCTGGTTTGTTACCCCAGACCACTGATTCTAATGGCCTTTAAGAAAAGTTTTCAGTGTCCCTGTATAGTAACTCAAAGGTTGATACACAACAGATGTAATTAAAAATGTTCGGAGGGGAAGAGGAAAAAGTAAGGGGGAAGGGGAAGGGGAAGGGGAAAGGGATAGGGGAAAGGGAAAGGGAAAGGGAAAGAGAAGGGAAAGGGGAAGGGGAAGGGAGGTAAGAGGGAAGGGAACACAAACCCAAGCATAAATGTTAGTCTAAAAGAGTTTACCTTTCAGCTGTGGTATTTCACAAAGAAAGATTTAAAAGATTAAGTGGCCTAAATTATTTGTCTCTGCAAAGTTTTGGTAGGCACTTGCTATATATTAATATTACAGATCTGTTAGACACACAGATTAGATTGTAAAAGGCATGGAACAATCATTAGACACAGAACTGCTTCAGGCACACCAATCTACAGGTGCTAGCGTACTACAACTACAACAACTAGGTTGAATTACAGCTACCCAGCAGAGATGTAATAAAAGTTTGAATTATTGACTTGGTGTCATCCTGAGATGGCTTTAGTCACAGCCTTGCTATGTTTTGGAGATGATGGAATGAGATTTGTGTGATGTAATATTATAATCAAAGACAGTTCAGGATGAAAGATGACCATGAAGGCTATGAACCGTAGGCTGCACACTCTGATAAAAAAGGAACTGCAAAGGGAAAATTATTGATAATTCTGTTGCATGGAGCCAACCCAAAACATCAGGTACCATTCAGAGTTTAGATTCAGAATTTATTCACTTGTCCAAATAGCACATATAGCTCAGGGAGTTAATTGTATCAGAGTTGGCGAGGATGGGAATAAACATGGCAAAAGACAGCTTCGAACTCCAGGGTCATGCAGGTTGTCACCAGAGAGAAAAGAAGGAGGAAGTAAAGTAGCTGTGATTCTCAGTCCAAGATGCAGGGAACACAGGAATAAGGATTAAGATTTAAAAAATCACTTTGTAAAGCACACAAGAAGGCTCCGTTTTTTAAAAAATATTGTCCCTATGTGGCTGCTCTTTTATCTCTGAAATAGTTATTAATATCTCATGCCATTTAAAACAAAGAAACTTGAGAGAAGTTAGGATGAAACTGTTCTGCACATCAGGACAGGAACAGGAGGATACAAATATGTCTTTCTTTGACACAAACACCTGTAATGACAAAATTTGTGTACTTTCTGAAATACGGTTTGAAAACACCTTAAGGCACATCTCATTCTCCACAATAGCTGCTGAAGCAAGGTTCTGTGGGTCACAGAATCACAGAATTATCGGGGTTGGCAGGGACCTCTAGAGATCATGTAGTCCAATTCATGTGCTAAAACAGGTTTACCTCGAGTAAATGTGTCCAGGTAGGTCTTGAATGTCTCAGAGAAGGAGACTCCACAACCTCTCTGGGCCGCCTGTTCCAGGTCTCTGGCACCCTCAAAGTAAAGAAGGTTTTCCTTCATATTGAGCTGCAAAGTCCTGTGCTTCAGTCTGTGCCCATTGCCCCTCATCCTATCGTTGGGCATCACTGAAAAGAGTCTGGTACCATCCTCTTCACATCGACCCTTGAGATATTTATAAACATTGATAACATCCCCTCTCAGCCTTCTCTTCTCCAGGCTGCATGGTTACCTACCCAGCAGATGTCAGAGTGACTGAAGTCTCCCATGAGAACTAGGGCATGTGATCGTGAGGCTACTTCCAGTTGTCTGTAAAAAGCCTCATCGACTTCCTCCTCTTGATCAGGTGGCTTGTAGTAAACACCCACAACAGTGTCCCCCTTGGTAACTCGTCCCTTAATTTTTACCCATAACAACTCAACTCTAATTCTTCCTGTTTATTCCTCAAGCTATGCATGTTGGTGTATAGACACTTCGGGGAAATATCCAAGCATGCAGGTTTCTCATGAGGGGTGCCGAAGGATCCACCACAGCTATGTGTACCCTTCAGGTAACTTGCTTTCTGGTTCTCATCTTGGGAGGCAGCTAAGGAATATTTGTCACTGCTCTGATTGGTCTGGCATGTTCCCCAGTTGGATGTGATTGTGTGAGCCTCACCACTTTGGATCCCCCCCCACAAGCTCATCAGTTTAGAGCCTGATTCACCTCACCCCTCTATACTTGCTGGCTCGTCCCACAGCATATCACAGGTGAGCCCGATTATATTCCCTTCTCCCATCATATCTATTTTAAAGCCCTGTCAATGAGCCCTGCTAGCTTCACAGAATCACAGAATCACAGAATGTTAGGGATTGGAAGGGACCTTGAAAGATCATCTACTCCAATCCCACCACTAGAGCAGGAACACCTAGATAAGGTTACACAGGAAGGCATCCAGGCGGGTTTTGAATATCTCCAGAGAAGGAGACTCCACAACCTCCCTGGGCAGCCTGTTCCTGTGTTCTGTCACCCTCACTGAGAAGAAGTTTCTTCTCAAATTTAAGTGGAACCTCTTGTGTTCCAGCTTGAACCCATTACCCCTTGTCTTGCCATTGGTAGTCACCAAGAAGAACCTGGCTCCATCCTCGTGACACCCACCCTTTATATATTTATAAACATTAATGAGGTCATCCCTCAGTCTCCTCTTCTCCAAGCTAAAGAGACCCAGCTCCCTCAGCCTTTCCTCATAAGGGAGATGCTCCACTTCCTTAATCATCTTTGTGGCTCTGCGCTGGACTCTCTCCAGCAGTTCCCTATCCTTCCTGAACTGAGGGGCCCAGAACTGGACACAATATTCCAGATGAGGTCTCACCAGGGCAGAGTAGAGGGGGGGCAGAACCTCTCTTGAACTACTAAACATCCTCCTTCTAATACACCCCAGGATGCCATTTGCCTTCTTGGCCACAAGGGCACAGTGCTGGCTCATGGTCATCCTGCTGTCCACCAGGACTCCCAGGTCCCTTTCCCCTACACTGCTCTCTAATAGGTCATTCCCCAACCTATACTGGAACCTGGGGTTGATCTTGCCCAGATGCAAGACTCTACACTTGTCCTTGTTATATTTCATTAAATTTTTCCCTTGTGTGAAAAGACACTCTTCCCCTCATGTTTAAGGTGAGCTCCATCTGATGGCAGTAAACCCGGTGCCATGTAGGCCATCCCATTATCAAAAAAACCAAAACTGTGGTGGTGACACCAACCACAGGGCCATGTATTAATAGAGTGCACCCATCTGTTTCTTCTAGTGTCACTGCCCATGACCAGAAGAAGAGAGGAGAAAATAATCTGTCCTCCTGATTCCTTCAACAACTGTCGCAAGATCATGAAGTCTCTTTTAATTTCCCTTAGATAATGGGTCTCATCACCACCCACATGAAAGACCAGTAATGGGTAGTAGTCTGAGGGTTGTACCAGGCTAGGACGTTTCCTGGCATTGTCCTTAACCGCAAGAAGGCAGCAGACCTCCCTAAGAGGAGGGTCCTTCTGGCATATGCCCATCAGAAGGGAGTCACCTACAACTATAACCGTTTATTTCTTTCTTGGGGAGGTGGTCATAATATGGGGGCTAGGCCTTTGAGATCACATGATCACTTTTGGTGTAGATGGAGTAGATCGTCCTTCATTTTCATTGGCCATGAGTGGCCTTCCACTTCCAGAGCCTTGTTCCAGTTGTATAGAGGCACCTGGGAGGGTGGGGTGGTCAAGGGGATGTTTCGCCTGCTACCTCAGGTGTGCACTTGTTTCCATTCACTGCTCTCCCTTGACCTAGTATCTTCAGTTAGGAACGGGGAGGATAATGGACTCTCTTGGTCTTGGTCACTTGCTGGTGGCCTTCCGTGTCTCAGGGAGGTCAGAGCATGATCCTGCCAGTCTATTTCCTTCTCCACCTCCCTGATGCTTCTCAGTCTTTCTACCTCCTTTTAGCTCTACCACCAGGCTGAGCATGTCATCCACCTGCTCACACTTCACACAGCTGTTCTCTCTCTCACCGTTTCATGCCAATGAGAGACTCTGGCATTCTGCATCTGTGTTACTACCTCCTTCATGGCAAATGCAGAGAACTTACCTTTCTTCCAGGTGGCTACCATAGTTAGGCTCCTCCCCTGTCTGTTGGCCCTGTTTGCTGCCAGCAGGAAGATAAAATGCTACATGGGGTAATGAGCATTACTATGGTTGCAAAATTTCATGCACACTGGTGGTAGAGATGCAGTGGCTGGATATAGGTGTCCTAAGACAAAGAATATGAGGATGTATAACAGCTAAAGCAAACAAATAATATCAACAATAGCTGTAATGTACTGAAAGAAGCTGAGGTTGAGAGTGAAGTCAGTACCACACTACCCACAATTTCTTTCTTTCTCTCGCTTCCCTCTGCTCTAGTTTATATTTTTCACTGGACAACTGTAGATTAAGTCTGTCTTGAATTCTAAGAATCACAAAAAACAGAAATCCTGAAAACAAAGCACAAGGAATTGCAGAAATTAAAAAGCAAGATTGGTGGTAAAATGGACATAGAGTCTTTACCTGATCTGATCAGCAGATCTTTATAAGCGATTTGAAATATCTCTCCTCCTTTCTTGTCTGTCCTTCCCCCATCATTTTACCATTTATAATCAACTGACTAATTCTCAATTGGTTCAAAAAGCTTTGTCTGGAATAACTTTTTAAATCAGATTTCTTTCTGATGACTCTTTATTTCAGCCCCTTTCTGATAACTGATCTTTTTTTTCTCTTTGTTAGTACACATTTTATTAAATATTTTTTTGGAAAATGTCAAGTTCCTAGTAATAAGTAACTTGTACTTTAATGTAATAAAAACCCCCAAACATTAGAACATCCCAACATTAATCAGAGAGGGACCATCTAACCTATCACGGTGTGATAGATCTTATGAAAGAATCAAGACTGACAATGTTAATCACAAGCTGATGGTTGCAAGTATTCCATGAGGTAGTCAATCAAATATTTTAAAAAAAGAAAAAAGTTTATACTGAAAGACTCAAAGTAATTTTTATTTCTCAGTTTTCTCAAAGAACAATATTAGCTGATTGAAAAATTCCTATGCAGAATTTGGAGCATAAAATGACAGAGGAAAAAAGAGGGTCTGTGGCTAAGATGATACATTTAATCTGGTCTGTATTTTTCTGGTTTTATTTTTCTTTTTTTTTTTTCATTTTGTTACGAGAAAGTTTTTGTGAGAAACGAGAGAATAAAGGTGGGAAAAAGGGGGAAAGTGAATAAACAAACTGGAAATGTTAATATTTGCAGGTCATCAAGAAATGGAAAACATTATATAATGAAAAGCAAAAATAAAATTTTCGAAGTTTTTCACTTATTTTGGATGTTATTAAAGTATATATTTTCTATAGAAGTGCTTTATTTGTAAAATCTCACAATATAATAATTGTTACAGCTAATCCAGGTCTTCCCCTGATACTTTATCAACTCAGTTATTTACCCTGTTCTGTATCTTCCCCTTGTTATTTGTCCTCCCTATTTTTTGTGGAGGGAGATGAAACAAAGTCAGTTTCTCCTTTGCAAATAATGTTTCCTTTTGAAGGGTCATGGAATGTCTGTCTTTCACTTGGTTATTCTTTGCTCAGCAAAGTCTCGTGTTTTTTACTACTAAATGTACATTTTTATGGACTACATTTTTTGTATTTCTTCTTTTCTTTTGTCTTTCTTTTTCCTTATCTTAAGTCCTGCCAATACTTAGAGAAATAAAGGTCAATAGCTGTAATCCAGTATCTCACATTAGTGAAACCTGCAATAATTTCATCCAGCATTGTTTACTTAATTAAGTTCATAGCTAACCTTTTTCAGATATTTAAGATATTTGAGCCAAAGTCTCATTTTCAGATCTATCTGATCATACACATGTTTAACTTAAAATAATGAAACTCTTAATTCCTAGACTTACACTGTCCCATAGGGCAGTTTTACACCCTTACAAATTACATATGAAAAATATAGTAACACATATTAATGCATTTCCACAACATAATCAACTACATTGTATTTCCCAGCCATTGAAGTACAGTTTTATAGCATCAATTAAAAAAAGTAATAAAATTGTATTTCCTTATTAGACATTTTTAAAGGAAAAAAAAACAATAACCGAGAGTTGTTTTCTTCAAAGTTACTTTAAAAAATATTTTAATTGTTCTGATATTGCATAATAAAAGAACAGAAGATATTGACAAAATTAATTCTAAAAAAAATGATTGGTCTTTCTCTTTTATCTTCCAATAAAACTCAATGCTTGACTGGAATTTGAAAAAAAATGGCCTAATAAAAAAAAATCACTTACGAAATTGTTAGAATTGATAAAAGAATTGTTTTACTTTTTGTCATTCAGTAGCTGATTTGAAGAACTGTAAATTACAGTAAATATTTTGATCTGATTTTGATTTGGAATAATCTTATTTTCAATTATTTTAATTGCAAAATAAGTATTCCAGAGTGGGGTTCTTTTTAAAGTATACTTGATAGATAGTGCTTTTCACCAGACATTTCTCATTGTTCCTCTCTGCTTGCTGCACAAAGGCTTTTATCTTCAAAACTTTTTTCTTCCCTGCTGATACACAGGCTGGGAGAGAAGAGAAACTTAGTTACTCAGGAAGGGGGTAAATTAGCCTGTAGAACTTCTTTTATGAAGTCTGAGAGATTTTCACTGGCCTTTGACTGACTGAGGAAGTTGATGTTTGCGTGGATCACAGACATCAATAATTCTGTGATTCTTTTGTCCTAGGTCTTTGAAATCACACTCAGTTTGGTCCCAGAACTTGTCGTCTAACAAGGAAACTGTGGAAGCAGGTCAACATAACAGGCTATCTCACTCTCCTGTCATGTGTGGAGTTCGGGGAAGTGGCTTGAGGGGAGTATACCTTACATTTTTACAGTTTAATTTCCTAATCTCAAACAGGCATAAAAACTATAGGGAGTCATTAATATTTCTTATATATTTCTGGAATACCTTGTTTATCTGCATTTTCAAAATCCTTCATGAGGCCAGTCCATAGAACCTCATGTTCTCACAACTGTCAGTGTTGGTCTCTTTTAGATCAGACACTACCTCCTTCCTCTGTACCTATCCTATCCATAGGATGCAATCTAGTAAATGTTTATGAATATCTTAAGGAACGTTGCATAAAAAGCAAACAGATGGTATGGTTTATTGCTTCACTTTGCACATATTACTTTTCTAATATGACTGTGATACATTATGAAGCAGAAAATTGATTAAAGTTGGGATATTATCCTCATAATGTCCAATATCAAAAAGATCTGATTTTAATTGGGGCTTTTGATTATCTCTGCAGTGCAAGTATTAAAGAGAAGCAATTTACGGTTCCCTGATGTTCTTCCATACCAGAAAATTTTGAAATGGACATCTGTAACTCAGAATAGGGAAATGACTTTCAAGTCCTTGCCTTGTTCTCACCAACATTTCCCATTAGAAATTAAGAAGTCTTTAAAGACAGAAGTTTACATGTGCGGACTTTCTTTAGTTAGCAAATTCCATAGTATCCATACAGTTAGTTCACAGAATGCTGGGATCTCCACCACTGAAGCCTTAAAATCTCTTGTGTAGGAATAATACCTTAGTTTTTAGATGGTATCTACCACTGGGAATTGTTATAATACTTGTAGCAAAGGCAATTTTAACAACCTTGGCATTCTTAAAAAAGCCAAATAATTCAATGTTCCTATTATGCTCAGGCTGAGTTGCAGCAGGATCATTTGTGAAAACTAGATCTTCAGATGTGAAAACATGAGTACGTCTCAGAAGTCAGAGGTGGGTATTCGTACTTATTTAATGTATTTTCCACCATGTTTCAGTGAACATTAGTATCTGAGTATATGGGACTGACAAATTTAAATCACCGAAACTCCAATACTAGACTTACATTCCTATTTAAAATAAAAACCAGAAAAACTATATGCACAAGACTATTTCTACATAAGTAATGTTTACCTTGAACCATAAACCTGTCTTAGCTCATAGTAGTGATTTATTTTGTTCCCTGCTGTTGTTATCCTAAATAATATTGAACAAGACAACGTTTTAGAATGATTTTACTTCATACACTCTCTTTTCCAGGGGAACCAACCAAACAAACCAAAGCCAAACCAAACCAAACCAAACCAACCAACAAAAGACCAAACCAGAGTTAATTTTATAGAAAGTAGGGGGTTTTTATTTGCCTTTTGAAGACAGCAGGATATCAGATTAATCAGGGAAAAAAAAAAAGGAGCACAGTTAGTTTACTGCATTTTGATTGTGCAGAATACCTCTCAGTTCAAGAAATTGATATCTTTGCAATAAGCCGACTGTCATATCATATTTTTGTTATAGATCTTCAAAATCTCATCCATGGGGAGGGGAGAGCTACATAACCTGTAAGAGTAATTTTATTATTTTCATATACCAATGTGTTTCTTAGACTTCTTATTTCAAATAAGTTAAAGCACTTTATCCCAGTTTTACGTTTTTCAGTGTCCTAGAAAAAGGAGTGTCCCAACCATTGCCACATTAAAAGTTGTCCATTGATGAGTTCTTTCTTCCCAAGCCTCCAAGTATGGAGAATTTGAGAGAAGAGTTTTGATCTGTGATCTGTGTGTAGATGATGCTAGACACATACAGAACATTTTGTCAAACCAGGAGAAATTCTCATTAGAAACTGTCTTCAAAGATATTTTTCTGCATGCTCCTATGTGATTTCCTATCGCTGTTCAACATACTGCATCAATTGTTATAATCATGTTCATGTCAAAAATATGAGCTTTTCTTTTTCCTGTTGTAGCTTAGACTAGATTTACTAAATGAATTTAACAATTTGGTGTTCTTTACTACCAACATTTTTCCCTGAGAAATGTATTTGGACACTTGTAAGAATGTAACCAAATGGCTGATCAACAGATGATACAACCCCATAACAGCTTCACAGAACTTGAGCACCTCACATTTTTAGGTCTGAAAGATAGCTCTTCAGTCCCTGGTAGTTTGACCATTCATATTTGTTGTTAAAATCCTGCAAATTAACATATTTTTGTCTGGAAAAAATATTTTTTTGTTTGTTCTTGCTCTCTCTTCTACTTAGTTTTTCAAGTCAGTGTCTACAAATTAGTCATACTTTGTGTATTTAAAAACTATGTGCTTGGGGAAACATTGTATGATGGTTCTCCTACCCAGTTCCTGTAACCATCTGGTTTTGAAATAGGGATCATAACAAGTCCCTAAAAAAGTTTAGATATTGAAAACAGCTAAATAAAATGTTATATGCACAGGTTTATGAGATGCAGCTCTTGATTATTTTAACTTGCAGTAATTGTCCTTTTTTATTATTTGAGTGTTTTTTCATAATCTGTTTTATTCAACTGTTATTTTAAGACTCATCAGTCATGCAAAATGGCATTTAAACATTAAACTGAACTGTTCAGGGTATTTCTTATGGGAAACTTCACATTGATATATTTTATCCCTCTACAATTTAGAGAGTTTAAAAAAATATTATATTTCAGCTCCTGGTAAACCCATTTCCATAGTTGTCACCAGTGATATCACTCTTTAAGGTATCAAAATGTCTGAAAGGTATTAGAATCTGGTGAAGGAATGACTGCTTTAAATGCAAGTTGGTCATGGTTGAAGTGAAGTTTGTTTGAAGGGGAATATTTCTGGAAAATAGACATATTCCTTTTCCTTTTTCATGAAAAAAGTGCATAGCATCAGGAGTTTACTCTGTATTATATTGTATGATATTTGATCTTTTCTTTTCTTTTCTTTTCTCTTCTTTTCTTTTCTTTTCTTTTCCTTTCCTTTCTTTTCTTTTCTTTTCTTTTCTTTTCTTTTCTTTTCTTTTCTTTTCTTTTCTTTTCTTTTCTTTGTTTCATTTCATTTCATTTCATTGATTTGGGTTGGGTTGGGTTGGGTTGGGTTGGGTTGACATAAGACTGAGACTAATTGGACACGCAACATCAGCAAAACAGATTGTTTCAGCATCTGCAGGAAGTAGGCTGGGATTCAACTGAATAAATTCTACATCCGAGTTGATCACTCTTGGACAACTCTGCAATCAACATGCCAATTTAAATATATGAAAGAGAAATAAACATCCAAAATACAACTGGTGACTTGTGCTTTACGTTAGTAGTACCATAGTTGTATAAACCTATGCACTATGGGTGTCAAAAGTTACTTACCCTGCCCAGTGTCTCTCAGTGTTCCAGATGAGTTCATTGGACTGACTGTGTGAAAAGATGACCAGCTTCCTAGGACATACATTATCAGAAAGCTGACATGAGAAGGACACCTAATTCATTTCTCAGAACAGTTGTGTGGAGTTTCACCCAGTTTTGTGCAGGAGAGATGATTCTTGGAGTTCCCCTAACTCCAGGAACGACTTGCAAAGGGATTTATTAATTAAGAATCAGAAATACCACAATCTCTTGTGATCTGTGGAGACAAAGAATGATCACATCTAATATGCTGTATTAATGCAACTGCTTTTAACATGCATTATGGGAAACAAATGTCCTATAGGCACGAGGTATACATCTGTTTTTCTTCTGAAAATAGAGCTTCTGAGGGCAGAAGTAAGTTAGTCAAGTGTTTGTCTTCTTTTATTCCTGCAAAGCAATGTATTGGAAGTCTAAAACCCACTGGAAGAATTTAATCATTTAGTCATTTAATACTTTCTATTGCACATAAGAACTAAGTGAGGGAAGGTACTAAGTCAAAATCCTCTGTGGCCAGAAGCCAATATCCATCAGTAGGAACATAAAGAAAAATTTTCCCTAAGAAATAAAAAAAAAAAATCCAAACGCTTTTAGCTTGAAGTCTACGAAGACAAGATGTACCTTAAACAGTGCTCTGCATATGCTCACATTCTGTGGGTGAAAGTCTAACTCTATCAAATCCCTTGCTTCAAGCAGGAAATTTTGTCATTTATTTCTCTGTGCCCATCAGAATTAGACAGTTTTTACAAAGTACACTGGGAATAAAACCCAAAACTACAACAACAACAAAGCCAAATTGGTATGACTTCCTTCAGTTTTTAAAGCAGCCACTAGTTAGAGATAGGAACTTTAAATTGAAATTACCAGCATTATAGGGGCATTTTCTTTTCTTGAAGGCATTATCCATATGAATGAAATTAAAGTTTGTAAGTGTGCTTCATAATTTCTTTAGTACATCTGGTCAGCCTTGCAGTTCATGAGGCTCAAAATACTAACTGTTGTCTTTTCCTTCCTTCCTTCTTTCTTTCCTTCCTTCCTGGAGTCTACTATTTGAGGGTAAAAAAAGAAACTATAAACCTAAATTATAGCAAATCAGATTTTACTCACAGCTGAACTACTAGACAAATTGCAGCTCATGAAATTCTCCATGGGTCAGGAGACTGAGTGATTTCATTTTAATCAGTCTTATTCGAAACAGAGACGTCACCAAAGCAAAAGATTCATAGCAAGTAAAACCTGGCAGAGACAATGCATCAAGGGATATAAAGTTGTAGTCTTGATTTTATTATACACTGAGTAGTTTCCATACCTAAGATAGGAGTTTTAAATATTAACAGAGATCTTGGAATTATTGTCTAGCCTGAAGCTGCCATTCACCTTTATTACTGGTACATTTAAAATGCCCCTAATTATATTCCAGGAACCTGTTTACCTGATGTTGACTCTGGCTGAATCAGTGCATTTTTACACACAAGGCCTTCACCTAGTCTCATTTTCCTCTTGTACTGGCTTCCTTTGGGTTTTAAGAACCTCTGCAGTTTTCAGTGTTGTAGTATGATCCACAAGCAGAACAAAAGTACACCTCAACCGCACAGCACAGAAAAAAGTTGTTTGTTTGGTTGGTTTTTTAAGGACTATCTTAGGATTTTTAGACAGTAACAAGAATTGCTAATGTAAATTACATTAAGATTTCCCACAAATTGCTTGTATTTTATAATCAGAAATCTGCATGCCGATTAGGTTATAGCTGTAGGGAAGAGCTGATCTTAACACATGAAGAATTACTGTGCGTAAAAGAAGAAAATGTATTTTAAAAGTTCATTTCTAATTTCTTGGGGATACTAGAAGAAATAATGAGGCTCTGCACGTATTTAATTTTAAAATACAGGTCTTAAAGTGCTCAAGCCAAACAATAAAGTAGCCAAAACACTATTTTGCCCCAGCTAGAATTTAGAAACAAGGTCAGGTATATCTGGTTTCTGAAAAAGTACTTAACAAGGAAAAAGCATTAACAGTAAAGTCAGTCCTGCCTTGTCTTACACAGCTGATCAAAGCCAAGAATATGTGGAAGTGAGTTGAATGGCCTTTATCTAGTTTATCCTAAAAAAAATGTGTTTATAATTATTATTAAAACAAAACAAAACAAAAAAACCCAAACAACTAATTCCAATATTCTTTTCATCTTGCCTTTGGTGAGTTATTGGACTTTGTACAAAGAATTTGTTTTAAGTGATATATACAAGTGATGTGCAGTGATGAATGACACTTTCTACTGTTACTACATTTTCCCTTCCTTGTTTAATAATATCCAGGTACTCAGATACTATACAAGAACAGAAAAAAAGGAAAAAAAAAACCCCACACAAACAACCAGCAACAACAACAAAAACGATCAATCAAAAAAAAAAAAAAACTCAAGCCCCCAAACCTTCAAACCCCACTAATTTGGGGAACAAAAGGCAAAGGAGAACTCAAGGTGGGAACTGCAAGATTTATGTCAAAGAACTACATGGAGATGTATGTTACTGTGTAGACTCTGCTGGGCCATTATTCAAGCTACCTGTGCAACCTTTTTTTTTTTTAACCTTTATTTTATTTTATTTTTTTCCAGGAAACCATATTATTCTTCCATAGAATCATGTGCAGACTGTTATCAGTGACTATGTGAGATACTTTAGAAATAAACTTCAGTTATCACTGATATACCATTAATGGAAATTATCATGTTATAAGAAGCATCTGAATAAAAATAAATAAAAATTGATTAAGAGATGTGACGTATTTCACAGAAAGATTTCATATACATAAAGATTTAATGATCCACATCTCACATGTTTCTTGCAAATGTGATATTCTTCCTCTTCATAAAGAAAAAAAGCAGGATTTAGAGATTTTTCAAGACTATACTTACTTGAACTTTTGTATTTTTTTGAAAAAAAAAGAAAAAGAAAAAGTGAAAAGAAGAGGAAAGGAATAGTATTCTATTCATCTGTTCTGACAAAAAAAAAAAAAGAAATACCTTGATATACCTGTTTTGCTGAGTACTTCACTGGGCTTCGTTGGGAAACTGCATTTATCAGGAAAATGTGTGGTTGATATGAGCTCATCAACTGGATGAATGGGGTGACAGTTCAGAGAGTTTGCCAGCTGAACTGTCTGTTCTCAACATGATCAGAGTTATGATGTCCAGATACCAGATTGCACAACAACTAGTTTGGCAAATATTGATTTCTTTCTTCTTTGAGTGTAGGAGCACGACAGTTTAATATATGTAGGAGCCCTGAAAATTGTGGGCAGAAGGACTGTTCCTCTGTTAAATGTAGTACTCTCATTCTTCTCATGCTAGCCCAGAAATAAGAGTATGACCAGGATGATCAGTTGTGAAACATAAGTTCCAAGACCATATATGTGAAAAAGTGTATATTTTAAAGAGAAAAATATAGTTCTATTGAGAAATAAAAGATGTGTCTCAAATATGTAGCATGATAAATATGTGGATCATAAAATATTTGATTGTGTGATTAGCAGGTAAAAGTAAATTAAAAAATACATTTATATATAAAAGTAAATAAAAAATATATTTACATATCATTTTTATGTTGTGTCTTCTCATTGAATTTTAACTTATGTGGTATCTTTACAGAGAACAATTTATTAATTTATTTTAATCTCTGTATTTATTGAAACATTCTTAAAATAATTCTGATTAGCACCTAAAATACCCCTTTAGGTTTAGACCTGCTTTGTGCCATCATGCAAGATTTAGTTCTGCTGTGGTGTCTTTATGAAGCTGAATTCATCTCACTTTACATTAAATAAAATGTAGGTATCCAAATATAAAGCTAATTCCAACCTGATTATCTTTTCTTCACACTAGAAATAATATCAATAATAATAATAAAAATCTGTTCTTAATTATTGCATTTTACCAAGCCAAGAGCATTCCGCATAAGTTTGGGAGCAATATGAAGATATAATTGGGTCCTTTATTGCAAGTTGGAATTGCTAACTACAAAATAAGTAGTGTCTACTGTGCTGATCTTTACCTGTGGCTAGGTTCTCATTGTCCTCAAAGGAGATACAGTCAAAGTGAAGTAATTCAGATCCCAAAGTAACATCTACATTTGACCAGCTCTTCAAATTACATTGGATTTATGGGTCAGTCGAGCCACCTAAACTACACCAGTAGGTATGACACTGAGCTACATGGCCACTCACATCCTTTGTGGGTGAACATGTAATATTATAATTGAAACTTAGGAGGTTGCGATTTTTGTCCTGTGTCCGTAATGTATCCAAAGAGCCTCACTATCCTCATATTGTTCTCTTCATTTGTTGTATTCCAGTTACATTTTAAAATCAATGACCAGTTTGATTCTTGCTGTGTTTTGTAGTCAGCAGCGATATAATCCCAGAAAAATTGACAGGGAAAATTTGAAGGCAGACAATATAGCCAAGAATGTACTAAATAGAATTTTAAAATAAGGAAAAACTTAGACTTCGGGTATTAAAACAAAACAAACAAAAAAAACCCAAACACCCCAAAAATATAATGTTACTTGGTATTCAAAACAGCGTATTTGTAGCAGTACCACATACTGCTAGGTAATAGTACAGCGAAAGTCAGCAATTCAATCATGATAGGGCACCTATTCAGATAAAAGTGTCAGCTTCAGTTCTGCCCAGCTCTTCAGGAGGTTATAAGGACAAACTTCAAAGAGATGGACTCTTGGAAGGCAAGCTAAATATGGAAATATATCCCTTTCAGACAAGGTCATGAGCCAACTAAGCTTCCATTACAGGTCAATATAGGTGCACACAGGCATGTAATGCATCACTTGCCTATTTAAGTTACAAACAGATATCACATTTGACTCTGTGATTCACAGTGCCTGGTGCAATGGTTTTTCAGTCCTAGTAGCAGCTTCTAGGTACTATCAAACTAAATCAATCAGTTAGTACAGAGTCTGGGCATTCTTTGCCCCTGTATGCAGTTTCTGCTGCATTTTCTGTGGCATTACACATGGAAGGGCACCTGTACTTGGGTACCTGTAGCATATACATAGCCATTCCTCTTAGTCAAATTAGGAAAAAATATTCTTTCAGGGTAATACTCATATGATGCATTTGCAATGTCTGTTTTTTGATGAGATTTGCTTTACTCTAGAACTGCTTGTTTCTCTCTGTTGACAATACACGGAGTCTAGTTGACTGGCCCATATACACATGGATACATATTAGATTTTTACTCTTGGAGAGATAAGACCCAAAACAAATCAGTTGAAAACAATAATAAAACAAAACAAGCCAGACAAACAAACAAACAAGAAAAGGGGAAAAAAGTGGTTTTTTTAAAAAAAACTGTGGTTCATAGTGTACTTGAAGTTCTTGATTGTTGACAACTTTCTTTTTTTTCATTTAGACATTTTTTTTTCTCCTATATAGGACAGCACTATTACTTTTCAGCTGTGATGGTTAAAAAAATAATAATAATTGAACATTTTCAAATTACTTAAAGTAGCTACAGCACTAAATAATCCAATAGTGAAATTAAACAAATCTTGTTTGTGGCTAGCAAAAACATTATTGTTTCACAGGTGCAATGAATCATAGAATCATAGAATGTCCTGAGTTGGAAGGGACCCAAAAGGATCATTGAGTCCAGCTCCCGTCCCTGCACAGGATAACCACACAGTTCACACCGTGTGTCTGAGGACGTTGTCCAGTCTCTTCTTGAACACTGTCAGGCTTAGGGCCATGCCATCTCTCTGGGGACCCTGTTCCAGTGCTCCAGCACCCTCTGGCTGAAGAATCTTTTCCTAATGTCCAACCTAAACCTGCCCTGGCACATCTTCCTTCCATTCCCTCGGGTTCTGTTGTTGGTCACTAAAGGGAAGAGTTCAGCTCCTGCCCCTCCACCTCCCCTTGTGTGGAAGCTGTAACCACCATGAGGTCTCCCCTCAGTCTCCTCCTCTCCAGGCTGAACAAACCAAGGGACTTTAGCTGCTCCTCATACAGCTTCCTCTCCAAACCCTTCACCAACTTCATAGCCCTCTACTGGACACTCTCCAGTAGCTTAGTATCTTTTTTATCCTGTGGCTCCCAGAACTGCACACAGTGCTCCAGGTGAGGCCACACCAGTGCAGAGCAGAATGGATACCATTAAGACTAAATCTTAGCCTTTAAGGAGAATTAAATTCAAGGGAGAGGTCCAGAATGCTTGTTTTGCCAAAGCTGATTCTGTGCTGATTGAGAAAACATAATTGCCCTGTGACCAAGCATTTAATTACAAGCCTACCATACATCCACAGTAGGACTTCCCATAACTAACATGCCTGTGACGGAGCAGAGCTGATGTTCTCAAGTTTCACAGAGGTTAAAATACTGGAGTTATGTGTACTCAAGTGGTCCACACAGAAGTTAAAAATAAGCCCAAAGGTAACACACACTGAATATAAGTCATTGGTGTTGACCCTCATACATTGTTTTGAAGAGTTTCTTGGCCATAATTCTTCCTTCAAAACAGTTTCTTACCAACACTTCCTAACCTGTTCCAGGGTGACTTCTCCTTTCAGAAAACTCTTGATTCACGGCACCTTCTCTCTCTCTGTTGTTGGCTTCCACATCACAGTTTGATCAGCGAGGTCTTTTATTTCAGTGAAGTTAGTAACATTTGAAATGCTTTCTCCCACTCCCAAAATTGGAAAAGAAAAGTATTGAAACACAGTTTTGAAATTGTCATATTATTCAGTACATTTAGTATCTGTAAAAGCAAATAAAAAGTAAGATCAAAAACTGAGATAATGCTAAATACATATTTTTTAAAATCCAGAATATATACATACATGGCAAATGTTTATACAATGTGAGACTAATGAAACACATTTTAAAGAGGGAATCATGATGATTCAGGAACTTAGACTGTAAATGGGAAATCAGGGAGCTGTTGTGATTGTCCCTCTGTTATTAAGGTCTTGTTCTTGTTAACCAGTTATACCCCGATTCCAGTTTGTCAACTGTAGAACAAAAATATGATCAGTGCACAAGCACCATATTCTCTTGCTCTTCTAGTGACTTCAAAGTTGTTAAAAATAGTGGTGGTTTTTGGCTCAGGAGCTGTAGCTCATATGGCAACCAGGAGCACAGTGAATATGCATATGTACGTATACGCACATATACATTTCCCTGAGAAGACATTTCGCAACCTGAAGAAAAAGCATTATATGAAAAAAAAAAAAAAAGTTACACTTTCTCTACTGGAATACATACAGAAACGGATCTTCCTCTTTCCATAAAATTGATCAAAACCAGAAAAAAAAAATTAGGAAACTCTTTTAATGAACATTCAAAAAGTTCAGCTTTCATTTAAATATAAACCTATAAACCAAGCTAAATTTTAAAAATAAAAACCTCAAAAGAGTATTGGAAATTTTATCAAAACAGATATAACTTCAAATAAAAACGTTTTTTCTGGAAACTTTTTCCTGAATTGTCATTTTTCTGATGGAGAACTTTTAATGGGTTTTCTGTTTAATTTTACAATATTTTTTATGGACAGATGTAGAACGTATAGGTATTAACCTCTCCAATTCTGGCATTTTTTCTGTCACTTTGTGACAGTATATGGTATTTTCAAAGACATTGTGGGTTGCTTGAGAGCAGAGGAAATCTTCAAAGAATGTATACTCTTTTCCTCTTGAAAAATGTCTGAATCTCATCAGGTTTCTACCACTCATGTCATTTTCCATGATATTCCATGACACACAGTGAAAACACAGACAGAAAGAACCACTTTAACAGTTTGGGGTTTGTTTTTTTTTTTTTCAAATCCCAGCCACCTGTTAGAATTTATTATGCTCAAGAGCACTGACTGAACAGGTTTCTTTAAAAACAGGATTAAAAGAGTCACAAAATGTCAAAGAGTAAAAGTAATGTGGGAAGCAAAAGACAGGGGTTGCTAATTACTGTTTTACATCCAAAGTATTAGATTTAATAGCTGATTAACTTTTATTCAGATATTCTTATCCACTGATACAACATAATCTAACAAACAAACAAACAACAACAAACCCACAAAGAAACAAATAAAACCAAAACCAAACTATACCTCAGCTGATATTTCCAAGATACTGGTTACTGACTATATATGCCTATGTATTCGATAAAAAGGAAATATAATAGTTAAAATATATTGTCTCTGCTGTGACACTTACCTTGTATATTTAATGCATTATTATTTTACCTAAAAGATACAGGCAAATATAATTATATTTTCATCTCCTTCTACAGAAAAAAATATGGCAAAAAATCTTTATTATCTTCGGAGAGGTTATTTTGTAGCATTTTGTAATAGCTGTGTCAATGTAAAATTGCATTGAAACAATATATAGATATTTCTTACATCACTTTCGCCAGGCAAAGTCAACATTAAACTCCCTTCTTAGGGTTGACTTTGAAGGCCTACATCATAGTTAGAACAACAATGTACAAACTTCACACAGCATGAAACCCATGCTGAGATATTTACTTACTGTAAAAAGCTAATATTTTTAATTTAAGACCTGCATTTCAGAAACTTTGTATAGAAGCTATGTCTGCTAAGGAAACCATCTGCATTCTGACTAGGGGCAGTGGAGAGAAATTGGTTTCTTCCTGGGGGAATTTTATCCCATCCTAAACTGAGAGATCTCATAGACATCTTTAGATATTTAATATTAGGTGACATGACTCCTACCTAACTTCATAGCAAATAGGTGGGACACCAATCAATTAATTTTCCTTCTATGTTCTTTACTTGAGCAACCTGGTATTTTAAATCTTCCTATGTTTAAAAAATACTAAAGCTAAAGATGAAACTTGAGAGTTTCAGTCTGATTCAGCAATGACATTTCAGATACTTGGAAAAGACTCTGTAGTTGAATATTTTTATCCAAAAAAACCCCAAACAAAACAAACAAAAAAACCCCACAAAAAAACAATCGATGAAGGCCAGTGGATTCAGTTTTAGTACTCTTATAAAACAAGAACTGTGAATTGCCTTTCCCCATCTTTTGTAATTTTGTAATTAACTTAGTGCAAATACAGTTAAGATTTTTAGAGTCAGATGAAACAGCAGTGAAGGCCACACAAGTACCAAAAATAAAGTCTTCATTTCTTTTCATGTCAGCCTTGAGGTCAAAAAGGACATGTAAAGAAACTTTACCTAGTCAAAACCAGTTTTTGTAAAAGACAGATAGGATTAGGAAAAAATACTGAATGATATAGCATTCATTTCTACAGAAATATGCTGCGTCCAGACAGAACACATCCTTGTGGGACCCACTGCATGAAGGTTCACTGGGGGTTGTTCAACTGGTGAATACAGAAGATATGCCAGCACTCATAAAACAACAGCTGAATGAGTAGACAATAAAAGCCTAACTGTAAGAGGCAGTTAAATGATAAAGTGATGCTGCAGCACTGAACTTGCTTAGGTAAGAACTTTCTGCCCAATGCCACTCCATTATGATTAATGTGTGCACATGCGAACTTTATGAAAAAGATAATGAATTTATTGGGTTCCTAAATGATGCCATTTTAGACCTGTTTGGATTCCTACCTTCCCCAGAGAGCAGATGACAACAGTCCGTTAGCTTATATAAATGAATGTTTAATGGTTGTCTTTCTGCCAGCCAAGTGGAAAAGGGGAAACATTTGTCAAGAGAAGGGACAAAAATACTGATCAAGCTGACTATTCATCTGGGATATAGGTGCTGCAAGGTAGCTATTGAGAAGGGAAAACTGCAGCAGTTACCATGCTAAATTCACTCCAAACATCGTTCAAACTGTGAAGGTCACATAATCCACAATTGGGGAGAATTTCACATCCTGGGTTTCTCAGAATACAAAAGCCAAGAAAGGTCAGTTTAATTACTTAACTACACAAAAGTGCAAGCATAGGAAGATCTTGCAATTGATGTGGTTAATCTACAATGTTTTTATTTTTTATGTTTAGTGTTCTGTGCAATTAGACTAGGAAAACTCACAAAAGCTTTTGTCTTTGTAAAGGGTTTTGGTTTGGTTTGGTTTGGCTTGGTTATTTACATCTGGTTTGCTTTATATATTTTTAAACCACACTTAAATTTCCCATAATCACAGAATGTTTGGGACTGGAAGAGACCTCTGGAGATCATCCAGTCCAATCCACCCACTAAAGCAGGGTCACCAAGAGCAGATCACACAGGAATGTGTCTAGGTGGGTTTTGAATGTTCCAGAGAAGGAGACTCCACAAACTCTCTAGGCTGCCTGTTCCAGTGCTCTGTCATCCTCAAAGAAGTTTCTCTTCATGTGTAGATGGAACCTACTATGCTTCAGTCTGTGTCTGTTGCCCCTGATCCTATCATTGGGCACCACGATAAAGAGTCTGGCCTCATCCTCTTGACACCCACCCTGGAGATATTTATAAGCATAAATAAGATCCCTTCTCAGCCTTCTCTTCTTCAGGCTGAACAGACTCAGCTCTCTCAATCTCTCCTCATAAGAAAGGTGCTCCAGACCCCTCAGCATCTTTGTAGCCCAATGCTGGACTCTCTCCAGTAATTCCTTGTCCTTCTAAAATGGGAGAGCCCAGGACTGGACACAGAACTCCAGATGAGGCTTTACCAGGCCAGAGTAGAGCAGGAGAAGAACCTCCCTCAACCTGCTGGTCACACTTTTTCTACTGCAACCCAGGATACCATTGGCCTTCTTGGATTGTTGACCAGAACTCCAAGGTGCCTCTCTGCAATGCTGTTTTCCAACAGGTCCGCCCCTAACCTGTACTGGTGCCTGGGGTTTTTCCTCCCCAGGTGCAGGACCCTACACTTACCCTTGCTGAATTTCATCAGGTTATTTTCTGCCCAGTCCTCCAGCCTGTACAGATCTTACTGAATGGTAGCACAGCCTTCTGGTATATCAACCCTTCCTCCCAGCTTGGTATCATCAGCAAACTCTTCAGCCATGTCATCGAAGAACAGGTTGAACAGGACTGGACCTCGTACTGACTCCTGGGGAACCCCACTAACTATAGGCCTCCCACCAGACTCTGCACCATTGATCACAACCCTCTGAGCTCCGCCATCCAGCAAGTTCATGATCTATCTCACTGTGCATTCATCCAACCTGCACTTCCTGAACTTGCCTAAGAGGATGTTGTGAGAGATGGTCTCAAAAGCTTTGCTGAAGTCAAGGTAGACAACATCGTAGACAACATCTACTTCTTTTCCCTCTTCTACTCAGGCAATCATACCATCATAGAAGGAAAGCAGGTTGGTCAAACATTATTTCCCTTTGGTGAACCCATGCTGACTACACCTGATAATCTTCTTTTCCTCCACGTGCTTGGAGATGATGTTCAGAATGAGATGTTCTATCACCTTTCCCGACATGGAAGAGAGGCTGACTGGCCTGTAGTTTCCTGGGTCATCCTTCTTTCCCTTTTTGAAGACTGGAGTGATGTTGTTTTTCTTCTGGTCCTCAGGCACCTCTCCTGTTCTCCAAGACCTTTCAAAGATGATGGAGAGTGGCCTAACAATAACAACTGCCAACTCTCTCAGCAATCATGGGTGCATTCCATTGATGCCCATGGATTTGTGGATGTCCAATTTGCCTAAACCATCTCTAACTTGATCGTATTTATCTCCTCCAGTCAACTGCTTTTATTCTTAATGGTGGGTTCCTTAAGAAAAGCAGATAATCTAACAGTTCAGTGTATTTTCCTGTATTGGATTTATTTCCCTTGTTTCCAGAGGTCTGTTTTCACTGAGAAATACTAGCCCAGTGACTAGTTTAAACTGAATACCTAACTTTGAATTAATAAAGTGTTGCAAATCCTTCATCTAGAGACAACATATCTTCATCTTTCCTGTTGGTAAATCATCATCCATGTTTTTGTACCAGTTATGGTTATTAGACAATTATTAAAAAAAAAAAAAAAAGACCATAACAAATTAAACAATTCCTTGATGTGATAAGTATGGATGGGTCATGTTGGGGCAGAAATTATTATTTATCTTTATGATGGTAATATTTCAGTGCTCACTGGAACAATGCAACTTTTAGTAGGTAATAGTACAGGCTGGGTGCCAACACAGTAGAAAGCAGCTTTGCCAAAAAAAAGAAATTGGTGTCCTGGTGGATAAGTTGAACATGTCAGCAGTAGATCTTTGCAGAGAAAGCTAACTGCACATGGGCCTGTATTTACAGTAATATAGTCAGAAGATGGAGGGCTTGGATTACTTTCCTCTGTTCTTCACTTATCAGTCAGAAGATGGAGGGATTGGATTACTTTCCTCTATTCTTCACCTATTAAACTTTATCTGAAGCTCTATGTCCACTTTTGGGTCTCCAGTACAAGAGGCTGATAGACTAGAGCAAGGCAAGGTGAGGGCCACCAAGATGATTAGGGACCTGGAGCATGTAGTGTATGAGAAGACACTGAAATATTCAAGTTTGTTCAGTGTTGAAGAAGAGGAGGTCAGAGAATGGAAGGCTAATAGCTGTTTACAAGTTGCAACAGAGAAAATTCCACCTGGGTATTAAGATTGATGGGATTTTTTTCCCCAACATGGAAATGATCAAACAACGAAATAAGAGCCCAGAGAAGTTGTGGACTATACATCCTTTGAAATATTAAAAATCTCACTGGGCCAAGCCCTAAGAAACTTGACCTAATCTTGAACTTAGCTATAAATTTGAAGTGAGAACAGATGACTTACAGAGGTCTCTCCAGGTAAAATTATTTCATGACTACATGATTCTTTGGCCCTAAAGCAATGATATACAAACACTCATTTACAGTTAAAGATAATATTCAGATGGGGAATGACTGTAGAAGAAAGATGCATGAATGAATTAAATGAATGACAAGTGACACACTAGCACCTACATTTTCACTGTGGTGTCTTGTTGACTACATGTGAAAAAAAAGGTAAAACTTTTATTTAAGCTTTTTTGTTAATAAGTTGTTATGTAATAAAAAAAAATCAAAACTTCTCAATCTTTTCGATCAAAGAGTTACTCTTTAAAAAAAAAATACAACTCCATCTCTGTCGAAGAATAAGGGTGCATTTTTATAAAATCTTTAACTTTGTCTCCTTGAGACATGAGGACAAAGGCAACTATCTTGATTGTACAGAACAAGTCTTATTTTCAGCCTCACTCACCTTTATGTAGTGGTTATTCTCCAGTTGATAGTTCTCCCAGTACATCTGTGTACCATAACAAGAAAAGATTTTATTCAAATAAAAATTTTCATTCCTTGTGTTTAAGCATGGTTTAGAAATACTAGACATTCATACACTGAACTTCAGTCAATGCTGATGGGGAGGCTGGAAAACACAAAGTGTAACAGGTACACAGCACCCTAATTTTTTAAAAAATCGGGCAATTGATCTTTATTTAGCACAGGCAATCAGTTGTTCAGTTTTATGTCTCATAAAAAAAAATAGTATTTCCTATAGCAGAGAACTCTTCTAATACAGTATTGAGATATTAGCTGAAAAATACTGTATAATTGCAGAAATAGTTACATTTATATAGTCCTAAAATTACATTCGGCCCTTTGAAGGCAACTTTAAGGTTGATGTGGCCCCCAGTGAAAATGAGTTTGACAGCCCAGCTTTAAAGAGAAGAGTATTACATATTGAAGAATTCACTTACTTCTGTCAGTGAATAGTCTTGGTTTTCCTGAAAGTGTTGGGCTAGTCTTTTTGAAATAAGCATAGTCTCTTTGCTAGGACTTTTCATGAATGTTGGATGTCGAGCTGAAAGTATTTATGTCTTCATTTGCAGAAAATTTTAATCTTCATGGCATTCTCCATGATTTTAGCATCTCCAGAGTTAAGTGTAAGTGACCACTGAAATCTTAATTAAGAATTTCTCTTGAGTTACAGTTTGCCAGAAAAAGCTGGACTGTAAATATGAGTAGTCATGAACTTAACACTCAGCTGTATGCTTTGAGCTCATCTTTGTCAGCAATTTTCTGTCAATAAATGCTCTCAAGAAGATCGCTGTTAAACAGTGGGATTTTTTTCTTCTCCCAGGTTCTTCTTTTCTGACTACCTGAAGAAACACAACTCCGTTTAGCGACGTAGACCAGATGCTTAGCTTGTTTGTTCTGCTAACTACCTTTTCTCTTTGTAAATTATAGACGTGCTAACCTATTTAAAACATAACTCAGGTGGCTGGTGAACCACAATGCCTGCCAGCTTCTCATATAAAGAGAATCCACTTACTCATCTGCTCTATTTGCCTGCTAAATTTGAATTGACTGCTCACTGTCTGAACTGATAGCATAAGGATCTGTTTGAGGATAATTCCTCTGAACGCTTTTTTTTTTTCCTTTTTTCCTCTACATTACTCTTTCCTTTTGTAAAACAGGTTTGTTGCTCTGTGTTAATGTGACGTGATGTAAGATAAACTATCACCACACGTCAGAAATTAGAAAGAAAATATTTTTTAAGTCTAGAATTCCTTATGTGATTTGATTTCCTTGGGCTTTTAGCAGATTGAGTATTGAATTGTTCAGCTACAGCCTATGGATAATTTAATACCCATAACATTCCTCCTAGTGTGAATTATGGACATATTTGAGTTGTTCGACAAGGCCCTGAACATATTTTTTCAGGCCTTATCTATTTCATGGGAATCTTGTAGATATTGATTGACAAAATCCCATAGAAATACCTTCTAACAAACCTGCTTAAAAAAAAAAATCTAAAAAAAAGAAACTAGTCATTATCCTGTCTGTCCATTCCTCTGTACAGACACTTGATGACTGCCAGGTGATGTAAATCAGCATAGACCCACTTCCTTCAATAAGGCAACATTCATTTTCACTACCAGATAATTTTACTCCTCATAAATTGTTTTACCTTTGGAAATGTTGAGAGAGGTTGAAAGCTTACAAGAATAACTTGAACCATATTTTCCTTTCAGTTTTATCAGTTTACATCTGCAGTATACCTCAGGTAAATCCAGGAAATTAATTAATATAAGGGGAATCAGGAGAGAATCAATATCACTATATTTAAATAGGAATTTCCTTCCTGAAGTATCCTTCAGGTAGACAAAAGGCTGCCACTTTCAGTGTGGAGAAGTAAAGTTGTTAAAAATTACAAGAAGACTGAGAATCATGTTAATCTTGCCCAACTTTAGCCATCTACAGGGAAGGGCAATCCATCTCAATAATCATCTCAGATATCTGTCTACATCCAAATAAATCATTTTTTGGAGGTGCTTTCTCTTTCTATAGGCTACCAAGGCAAACATAGATTAGATATGGAATGTTACGTGGCTAAGGTTAGGTGAGATTAATCCAACCTTGGTTTGACAATCTAAAAAAAAAAACACTCCAAAAAAACCAAACAAACAAGCAAACAAACACAAACCAACCATAAATCTACTGTTTGAATGTAAAAGAAAAATTGGGACGTATTTTGCATTTTCTCTTGCATAACATACTCTTCTTATTTTAAGAAAAAGATCAAGATAATTCACTGATACAACTACAAAGTTTAAAACTTGGAAATTTATGAAGGACTTGAAAGGGTTGAGAAATCACAAGTAGGTAACTGTTACTCAGTATAGTGAAATATATAAACAGAGTAGAATATAAACTATTCCTTATTCAGTAAAGAAGTTGTTGGTGCATGTTTTAATTTGTTTGTTTCTTTAATGAAGTATACACATTCTTAACTAAAAATGGTCAAATGCAGATTACGGGTTCCATGGGGTAACTTTGAAGGTAATTCTTTTATATTATTTGTGTGCATAGTTATTTATCTACTTTAGTGAAAAATATTTTAGCTGAAAGTGGATCCTAGAAGGTCCTCCCTTATCTATTGTCTTTTTCAATTTTGAATGTATTCATCCGAAAGCATAAAAGCATTTAAAAATACAGTTTATTTTCACTGTAGTTGGGTAAATTAAAAAATGGAAGACTGAAAATATGCCAAGAAAATGTAAATTTAATGATTTATGTGTTCACATGTGTGTTTGATGGAAATGACTTTTTCCTTCTTTTTATTTTTCCCTTTCGATAATATTTTTCTTTTTTTTTTTTTTTGCATTTTAAAGCTAATCTAGTTATGTAAGCAAGAAATTGCTTCTGAAAAAAAGTGAACTAAAGGGAACATGTGGTTTATGTTGTAATTACAAAGCTTCAACTTTGATTAATTTGTAGTCATGAGCAAGCAAGCAAAATGGGGGGACAAAAACCTTAAGAAAAAATAAACTAAAAATTGTGTTTTGTAACCATGGCTCAAATGTCCTGAAAATCAGCAACACTTGCTATATGAAAAAGTTGTTGCAAACTTGTGTGAGTGCAAATGTCAGTGATAGATTTGTATTTCCTGAAAAAGAAATCACAGCAGGACAGACTGAGTTTCTACTGTGAATTTGAAAAGACAAAAATCAGTGTAATACTCAGGTTTATACTTTTATTCATTAAAATATTGTGTATGGAAAAATTGCAGAAGACTATGTTGAAGGACAATGTAAGGAGGAAGTGAAAAATCTAGGCAAGTTCCTAGCATCAAATACTGGAGAATACAGTTAAGTAAGAAGTGTGGGATTTTGTGTTGTTTGTTTTTCTCTTAGAAGGGAGATATTCTCTAAACACTGTAAAAATGTGAAGAGCTTCATCTGAAAAACTGTAGAAAAAAAATCAATAACTCCACCGTCAGTATTAAATCTCATTCTAAATATAACCAATGAGGAATGAAAAAGCTACCAGACAATGATTTCTGGCAAAGATCAAAGATTAGCATAATTGTGTCCAAATCTATGAATAAATCTTATTATGAAAGGCAGAATCTGTAGGTGGAATCTGTAAGCTGAAAACTTTAATTTCAAGGAATGAGTTTACAACATGTAAAACAGCAGCAAATGAAACCTGAATAGGTGCACTACAGAACTCTGATGCAAATTAATTAAAAAAAAAGGGTGCTAGTTTTTCATAGTCTCAAGTCACTTGGTATGGTCATAACTACATGTGTTTAGTAGTCTTCTGAAAAAATGTGATATTTCTAGAAACTTGAAACTGAAAAAGACGTACTGGCTCACTCCCTGACCTATTAGAGATGGGTAACAAGATTATGTTATAGGTGTATATCATAGAGAATGCATCATGCTCTGTCTTAAAATTGTTCCAGTTGTGGTGTTTTTTGCCATGACTACTTTATGACTTTTACAGGAAATATAGTCATTACACAGAAATGTGTCAATTTGGTACAGAAACTTTTACAGAAATAGTCTAAATGTGCACACAATCAAGGCTCAGAAATGTAAGCAAGTCAGCTAGTCTATATATCTCGTGTGCAAAGTTTCAACACCACCAATGTCATTCCTAAGAAATATGTTGTTGAAGTCCTCTAATTCTGGTGACTCCACAACTTTTCCAGACAAACTATTCCACCTTGCTTCAACACGTGGAAATTCTAGTAAGATTTTCTGTGAATCTAATCTCATTCTTTCTTCATGCAATTGAAGGTTTAAATGCATTAATTTGTACTAATAAGTATGAAATTGAGAAAAACAAACCAAACAAACCAAAACCAAACCAACCAACCAAACAAAAGAAACAAAACCCAAATTTCTCCCATTTTTTTAGCCAGCATTTATGTATTTGAAGGATGTTATCCATTTCTCTGTCAGTCTTTCTACTTTAGCAAAACGACCCCAATTATTTTCATCTTTTCTTGTAGCTTGTTTCTGGACTTCTGGTCATGGTTTGCTTTCCTCTGTGTGCTTTCCATTTCTGTCTCTGAAGTGCAGTACTCAGTATTGGATCTATGCTTTAGCCAAGGCCTTATCATGAAAACCAGAAGGTTAATTCATGTATCTCATAGACTATATTTATGTTTATATATCCCAGTATGTTGTTTGCCATTTCATTTTCTTTTGTTTTAATTGTGTGTCAAAACATATGACTTAAATAGTTCACTTAAAGTATCTGAACATCCTGCTTTATAATTATCATTGTTCTTTACTGATTACCCCAAACCACCAAATGAGCACTTGCTTAGACTCCAGTCCTACACTTAGACTGGATTTATCAAAAACATCATCAAGATTTTGTTGTGCTGTTCAAATTCATATTCTAACTAGCCCCATTTTTTCAAAAGTCAATTTTTGCCATTCACTACCAGTGAAATCCAATGATTAAAAAATCTATGAAATTGGGCTAAATGTGTGTGTGAAAGCCTTTTAGGCACCACTATGCACTCAAGACTCTTTGAGTCCATCACTAGAATCAATTAAGCAGAGGAATACAGTTTTAATGACAACAAAAACATAGTTTACATGTTCGTTGCATACTGCATTCAGTTGAAAAATAATCTACTGTATTCTTATTTCGTTACTCTTATGTGCTACCAAGAGGAAAAATAAAAGGCTGCACACAAGTATTTTAAGGTCCCTTTTAAAAACTTAACAGGTAATTGAAGCATGAATATTAATTTAGGAAGCTATGCCTAGAAAACTGTCTGGACATCTCCTGGAGGCAATGCTTAGTCCTTAAAAGCAATGTTCTGCTTCTGCAAAAAGCCTTTTCTGGGAAAAAACAAAAAACCAGAAATTACAAGGAGATACAAGCAAACTTTAAAAAGTCAGCAATAATAAATCAACACTGTTAATGTGTAAAGATATCATATTTTAGCATCTGTCATGTGTTGTCTGCTGGTTTGGCCAGCCACCCTAAAAGCACTGTGGCAGAAATCCTAACATCAGTATTTTGCTGCCTTTTTCCAGTAACATTCTACAGTAAAATGATGATCACATCTACAGGTTCACCAGTAACTGTGCTCATTGTTCTGAGTTTAGGTAAGTCCAGACTGTGTGCCTAATCATTATGTGAAACACAGAATTAAAAGGAGCCTGTGGACTCCTCATCATGGGTACCACATCATACTTCTACCCTTTTGATTATAATGTTTTTATTCCATCACCAGATCTCCTTAACTAAGCTGATATTTCTGATAATTTCAAAAATCCACCTCTAAGACTTGGCCATATTCAGAATTATTCCTGAGCCACATAAGATTTCCACACAACACATCAGTGAAAAAAGCTAACTATGAATAACAGCAAATGACAAATAGCAGCATTTAAAATACTAAGCCTATAGCTTTTATTCCAGTCACTATGGTGGCCTTTCCCTTGCCGTATCACAGCTCCCTTATGCAGCTTTCCCAGGAGATGAATATAAGAGGAGCATTTCTTTTCCTCTGTACTGGCTAGTGTAGTTCTTTTTTGTGTCTTGTTGGAGAGACTTCCCCACCTCTGAACTCACTCTTAACTTTCCAAAATGTTACAGACTGACACATATGTAGACAAAACTCTGCCTTAGTGTATTCTGTTACGTTGATAAGGCACTCCCTCTTTCCTGGGGTATCTCTCTCTCCCCCTTGCTGCAGCTCAAAGCTGTTCTTTCCCCACTTCAAGAAGTATTTAACAGCAAGCTCCCAGCTCTGCAGACCTTCACACCACAGCATGTATATCTGTTTGAACTGCTAACAAGTATTTTTCCTATATATTATGTCATGGAGGCACCCCAGAAGTCAATTTAGGTGGACAACAAGCTCCAAACAGCCTTTACTCTAGCCAGAAAAGCATAGCAAATAAACCAACTAGAAATGGGGTTTATCTAAATTATTTAGCACTCTGACAACATAAACCACAGGTTTGGATGCCAGTTGAGGAAATTAATATTGTACAACCACATAAGAAGAATGAGGATCCACAGCATGCACACATTCACTCACAAAAACAGAACTAGAGGGCAAGGTACCCAACAGAGAATAATCACTTGCCTGGCTAGGCAAGGGCTCATTCAAGGATATATCCAAAAGGAAAAAACACTCACCAAAAGAGGAGGTGAGGAGCACTTAATCCCGGGACGTCTCCTTAGATGGCGTCCAAATGCAAGGGGAGGGCTCTGTTCACCACCCCACTTCTTCAAGAAGACCACTGAAAGGGGGTCTTAGGCAGGCACCCAATTTTATAGCCAGGTCAGATCTGGCTGTGGTCATTACCACATGGTCCAGAAGCTTCTCAGCTTCTCTGGACACCTCCTTTGTTGAGGACCATGTCTACTGACTTTGGGTCTCACCTCTTCTGCCTCCTCCAGACAGATCGAGGTGAAGTCACCCTGCCCCAGGATGGAGGAGGATGTGACTATCGGCACCTTGGCACCACCCTAGGGTGACATGGTGACAGGCATAGTGGTGCATAAAAGGTGCTAAAGATCCATCAACTAGCCTAGTATGGGATGTGCAACTGCCACATGCACCAAGATCTTGAGTGCCAGCTGAGCAATATTATGCACAGATTGAGGAAAATGCTCTGGCTATAATTTTCACCGTGCAGAATGTTGATAATATCTCTCTGACAGGAAACTGCCCGTAATCATTGATCACCAAACCTCTTACTCTGATTTTAAGAGGGGGAGAGGGAAGGCAATTTTAGTTTTAGCTTTTCTGACAATTCAAAGCAGGAAGTATACTGGATGATGGTTTAGAAATAGGGTACGGAACACTGATCTTCAGCACAACAATTTGTGATACTGGTGGACTTCACTTGAATGTTGTGAAAGGTTTTTACTGTGGGCAGAAGATACCACAAGCCAGAATATTGTCCAAGTCAAACCATTACTTGAGAGGGCGAAGTAAATCTTCCAGGTCAAAGAGATAACTTTTCATCTGAAATTTTAAGCTTCATATCGAAAAGGTGAACAAACTAAAAAAAAAAAAATTTCTTGAGATATTGTTTTTATAGGAAGGATGTGATCTCCTGTGTTTTCTGAGGCTTGCTGATCTGGAAAAGGACTGTCATGAACTTTTAAAATACTTATATGAAAAATCTCTGAGTATGGTCCATTAGTAAGGTTAGGTGAGCAGTGAAAAATTAAGACACTGGCCTGTATTAAAGAAATCCATGTATAAGAGTTTATACTTTGCAATAAAATTTCTGAATATATCCATTTAAAATAGAGGTCATGTAATTTACAGGTGGTCTCTTACAATACTGTGATGTGATTACAGTCAATGTCTGAAACCATTTCTACATTCTCAGTTAATGTGAGCAGACTGTGAATAGTTTGTTTCATTTTTATGTTGCATACATTACCTGATGATAACTTTTATCATATGTCTTCATTTTAATCACACAATTTCAAAAATGGTTTTATTTGGCTTCCTTTATTTTTTTCAGCACAACACATATATTTCATAGGTATTTCTTCTTTTGGTTGTTATCTATGACAGACAAGATTAACCTTGAATAATTTCATGGCCCCATGTTGCTCCAGGGGAGTTTTAGACTGGATATTAGGAAAAATTTGTCCACCAAAAGGGTTGACAGGCATTGGAACAGGCTGCCCAGGGAAATGGTGGAGTCACCATCCCTGGAGGTGTTTGGAAGACATGCAGATGAGGTTCTTAGGGACATGGTTTAGAGGTGGACTTCACAGTCCTAGGTTAACAGTTGGACTCAATGACCTTAAAGATCTTTTCCAACCAAAATGATTCTGTGATTATATGATTCGTAAACCAACAAAAATATTAACAGAAAAATTTATCACATAGTCAAAAGTATATATATTTCTCTATGTATGTCTGTACCTTCTGTTTTGATATCATGCAGATATTTTTCAAAAATATATGTACAAGGATCATGTACAAGAGTGGAACTTGTGAAGCCTCCAGCAAGAAAATATATCTATAATTATTAGGTAAATAACTGAGTAGATAGTTGTTACAATGTTGTTCAAGGTCTATATGTAATACTGAAAAGTCTGGTTAAAAATATACAGTGAAATTCTACTCCATCTAAAGTGTATTGTATCAGGTATAAAATATTTTAGGTACAGTTTTCTGTTTTGCCCTGAAGTACTAGGAATATAGAGATAAAGGTTTTGCAACATGCAAAATTTTACCATTCATGGACTCCACCATAATCTGGAAGGCAACTGCAAAGTCATTGAATCCATGGATTTTGTCCCCATCTAACTAGACGTTCTGTTACATAAAACTGGGGCTTGTTTTTTGTGGGATTTCACCAATAACAGAATACCTTTAGAGGAAATACCAGCCATTGTTGCAAGGTGTCCGGTGACATGCTGTTCATATTACACAAAGTCTTTCTGTACATACATACATACATACATACATACTTGCATACAGCAATAAAGCACATTGATTTTTGTTGTCACTAGCAGGTTTTCTGTGTGCTGCAGTTTCATTTTACACTCTAAAAATAAATTTTCTGAAGTACATGTTCATGAAGTAAGTAGTCTGGGCTTGCATTGTTTTGTGGGTGATGGTGTGGGCCATTCATCCTCAGTCTCCGTCTTCACACTTCACCAAGATTTATTAATTAATAAGGATGTATTTTCCACAGAGGGCCAAGAGCTCCCCATTAGCAGTAGCTTGTAGAGGCTCATATTTCCTGTTACATTACAAGGGTGATGCTTTATGCCTGCTTTGTCCTCTCATCAGAGTGTGGCTGTGTCCAATCCTGGCTACTATTTCTGCTGTAATTGTAAACAGTTTGATTTCTCAAACAATCTCAGCTCTTGCTATACTCCCCTGGTCCTCTTATAGAAAAATGATTTCTTTTTCTTTCTCTGCCTGCAGATTCCATAAACATCAGATCATATTTGGAAGTGTCCCCTCCACCCCCCACCCACTGTTTATGGAGTCTGTGGTGACTGATAGGATCATGAGGTGCATGTTATTGGCAGGATGTTTTAAGAGGCAGGGAGTTTTAGGACTCAGACAGAAATTCCCTGAGTGACCTCGCTTAGTCTTCCATATGCTCCTGTTGAATAAGTAATCTTATCTTCCTTTAAAATGTTATGAGATATTTGCTTAGCACTGTGCTGTTTAAGCACCTCTGTGACCTTTGGGTCGATTACTATTCTCCCCATTGTCTATTCCTTTTATTTATGTTTTTAAATAAATACCTAAATAATAAGAAATCTTCTTAGATTCCTAGGTTATGTTTCCATTACAGATCCATATACAACATAGTTCTAATATTAACGGTTATGCATTTCCATATAATGTCAAGGAAGTGTCTTAAAAATTATGAACAATTATTTAAGCTTAGCCTCTTAATTTTTATACTGTTGCTAATGCTTTTGTTGTGTCTTTTTAACTAAAATGAGAGAGAGGGATAATAAAAAATCTGTCCCTTGCTTGTAGGAAATACTTATTTTAGCATGTGTTTTCCGGTCAGCCCTTTGCAAGAGTTGTCCTTGATGCCAGACGCCAAAACGCCTTTTCCATATAAATTATTAAGAAGAGCATTGCATATATTTTGCACCAGATAAATTATGCACCCATTTTAATCTAGACAAGAAAAAAGGAACTCCTATTCCACCACACATCTGAATTTTGTATTGAATTTTGCACATACTGTGACGTTGGACCCAATATTTTATGCATCAGCTTATCTCATGTTTTCTTTATAAACTGCAGAGAATCTGCACACTGAGCTAGGTGTTTTATAAAAGAGAAGAAAAAATCCAAAATTAAAATAATGTGATCAAACAAGGTTGTGGGGGGTGTTGGTGGTGTTTGTTTTTCTTTTTTCTTTTTTCTTTTCTCTTTTCTCTTTTCTTTTCTTTTCTTTTCTTTTCTTTTCTTTTTTCTTTTCTTTTCTTTTCTTTTCTTTTCTTTTCTTTTCTTTTCTTTTCTTTTCTTTGCTTTGCTTTGCTTTGCTTTGCTTTGCTTTGCTTCGCTTCGCTTCGCTTCGCTTCGCTTCGCTTCGCTTCGCTTTGCTTTGCTTTTCTCTTCTCTTCTCTTCTTTGCCTTGCCTTGCCTTGCCTTGCTTTTCTTTTCCTTTCTTTTCTACTTTTCATGCTTATTCTTTCTCCCTGTACTTTTTCCTATTCTATTTTGGATCATTTTGAATCTCTTCAGTCACATGTAATTTCACAAATTAATTTCTCAGTAAGAAGCTGAAAAACCAAAAATCCAATGTACCCAATCTGATAATTTAAATGCTGCTCTGCTCTTCAGCCACAAACTTTTACTTATTTGAAGTAAACTCAAGATTTTTCTTTGTGTGTGCTGAATAATGCTGTTACCTTATTAATTTTCATTATGTTTTTAGTTCTTCCAAGATTGCCTCCAGCAAGGGATATTGATAGGGAAAGATGAGAAACATAAAAGGCTAAAATAGAAGAGCAGATAAACATATGATGTTTGATCCGAAGCCTGTTTGAGTCAACAAGAGATTTTTCCATTGACTTGAAGTCTGATCTGACCCATTGGACATTTATGTATCAATACAGTAAAATGCTGAGCAGCTGCTATGAAATGTCAGTTGTCCTCAGCTCCTGTCTGTGTCAGAAAGAGTTAAAAGAGTTCAGTGCCCTGAAGATTTGGAGTATTTAAAAGTTAATAAGAAAGTACATGGCTGAAAGAGGAACAAGGGGATAGAGACTGCATACTTTACTTACAGCTTTCTGAGAAATCCTGTTAAAGTCAATAAGATCAAGCAGGCACAACTGCTTTGGTGAGTTAAGCAGAGAGTGAAAAAAGAGGCACAGGGAACTAACAGCTAAAGCAGAGGAGGGGAAAGACCAAAACCAACCAAGTTTAACAGGAGAGTGGAGAATGGAGGAAAACTTAGAGGAGGGGTGAGATTAGACATGAAGCAGGAGGATGAATACTTGACTTCGACTGGTTTTTACTTCCTGAATGATTAATATACAATTGGAGTTAATACTTTCTTTTTTTTTCCTTTCCACTCTTTTATTTTACCACTATTTAGTGTTCAGTTCTGATTTTGAACAGGCCTAAAATTGCATAAGGCCTTCGGGATATTCACAGCCTTCTATTACATAAACCACTCCTGGGATATTCCCTAGGGGCTATATTTGAGAGAGCTGGTGACATGACACGAAGGCTCATTTTTCCTTTGCAAATTTAACCCTTTACTATATATATAATTATTATCATTCTCTTTGCTACAGTCCCAGAAATGTTTTCTATTTCTGTGATGTGAGTTTTGTAGAGATACAGCTTCACAAAGCTGATGTATTATTAACAGACTACTGGCAAAATGGGAAATGCTGGCGAAAGGTAGAAGACCTGATTTGTGTTAAGTTACATCTTGTAGGTCACTAATCCTAAAAAGAGTCAAGAATAGGATTCATGGGTTCTCATAAATCACACTAGAAGGGACGACCAGCGGTCATATAGTTCATCTGTGTGACTAAAGACAGGGTCAAAATTTTCTAAACTATGCTGTAATCCTGCTTATATGGACAAAAAACAGAGACACATTTTGACTTAATAAGTTATTTTACTATAGTGCCAGCTCTCCTAAGCAACATCCTGGCATACTCTGCATGCGATATTTTAACTTTTATCTGCAACCTTTGGTGATATGGAAAAAAAATGTGCTTTTGTGTTCTTCAAGGCTAAGAGCCATTCTTCTTCCCTGGGCCAAAATAAGGTCTATGTTAGTGCCTGTTACTACATGGAAGACATGCAAATAATAACAACACAATTTACCTTAAACTGTTTATTGTTTTGTTTATGTTACATTGCCAGTGTCTAAGTAGAAATGTCATAAAAAGCATGAGAGAAAAAAAAGACTGTTGAGCTGATGTTTCTTTTGGGAACAGAGAAAGGAAAATAATTCTAAGAATCTGATATGAATGTCATTTCCAGCCTTAAAGAAGTAAAGAAATATGAAAATAATTTCAAAATGTTTCTCTGTATTTTTCAAGTCTTCTCAAAAACAGATTTAGAAAAATAATAATAAAAAAAAGGCAAAAGAATGCTCTTGTTCTGATTTCAAAATCTTGCAGTGAACGAGGACATAAAATACAGTACGCTAAGACTTCAGAGATGACATTCTTCATTGCAAATATTTGGAAAATCTTGTTGATTTCAGGGAAGTTGTTGTTTTTTTAAAATGTATTTTGCTAGAAGTGACGTGTTCCAAAATTCATATTAACTATTAGGATATTTTAGGGGCAGGGTAAAATTTTCACAGACAGTCATGACTAAGATCATTTGATGACTGAAGAGTTCAACAGTACATCGGTAAAGATGGGGTTTTTTCAACTGATTTCATAATCAGATTACTTTAAAGTAGTTGTGGATATTACCTCTATAGCTATTGATGAGACAAATACCTGGAAAGGATAATTGAATGATTGACATCTGAAATGAGTCATACTCTGGACTCTGGGTGTCAGTCTCTTTTCCAAGTAACAGGTGACAGGATGAGAGAAAATGACCTCAAGTTGCACCAGGGCAAATTTCTTCACTGAAACGGTTGTCAGGCCTTGGAAGGGGCTGTCCAGGGAAGTGGTGGAGTCACCATCCCTGGAGGTGTTTAAAAGACATGTAGATGTGGCATTTAGGGACATGGTTTAGAGGTGGACTGGGCAATGTGAGGTTTACGCTTGGACTCAATGATCTTTCCAACTTAAATAATTCTATAATGCTATAACTTCTATTTCCCTGTCCTCCTTTTCCTTTTCCTTTTCCTTTTCCTTGCCTTTGCCCTTTCTCTTTTTCTTTTTTCCTTTCCCTTTCCCTTTCTCTTTCCCTTTCCTTTTCCCTTGTTGTTTGATGTTGATGCCATGTATATGTAAAATACATATGTATGAAACAAACAGATAAAATATATAAATAAATATATATATAAAATCTACTCAACATTGGGGATCATAAGACAGTCATAATTTTATTAATATTGAATGGGATTTCTTTTCCATTAAAATAAAACAGTGTGAAAATTATTTATTTCAACTATTTGGGAAAACATTATATTAGAGAGACATTAAAAATTAACCAAAGGAGCCAAGCCTTTAGGAAAAAAAACATATTACAAATAAGCTCAAGAGAGTATTTGAAACAGCTGGTTTCAACAGGATTTGGGGTTATGTTTAGCAGCTACAGTGTTTTAGCAGATATGGATGTGTTACAACTCAGCATGCTGAGGTATTATCAAAGGGTGTGCTTGTGCTGTTTCTACTCAGGAGTTTGACATTACTCCTAGAAAGGGAATTGAACTCTTTGATTTTTTCCTTAAAAAAACCTCCTATTTGTTTCTCCTTTCTCTGTAAGTTGGAACAACAAACATTTTCTGCTTTTTTTTTTTTTTTAATCAAAGCAAAAGCCATGCAGAGACACTCTTTCTGAAGCATGTTCCCACACTTATGCTTCTGGATGCTTGGAAGCAAACAACAGCTGAGTGCTGGTCTGTTACTGTTGTATTTGCTGCTTCCTGTGCATCTACTTTATGTGCTACCTGTGTTCTCTAAGAAAGTCTGATACAGAGGTCATTATGACATCTCTGCTAGAGAGGGATTAAGGAATCCATTTTAAGTCAGAAAAGAACCTTTGTTATCATTGTTCTGCAGCATGATTAATAATTTTGAGGTTTCTTCTCCCCCCGACTCCTTCCCATACATTATGTTAGTACGAAACTTTGACCTTGCAGTGAAAGATAATAACAGAACATATCCATGGTATCCATGTGATTAATACAGCAGTCTGGGAGACAGAAGGAGACTTATGGAATACAACTAAGATGGTTGAATACAGCAATGATCTCTTTGCGTTGTTCACCTTCTTACTAAATAATTTATCAGCTTAATGATAATGACATTCAAATATCATAATTACAGCCAACTCTCTAAAAAACATCAATTCAAAAGCTGAAAATGTAGCAGTTCTTTCTTTCTCCCTCCTTCTGCACTTTCCACCATTAGCTATTAATGCCAAAATATGGTCTTTATTCATTCTACTGACATAATATAAAACCAATGTAGGTTTCCCATTTTTCATAAAATTTCCATCCGCACTATTAGTTTCACTGATAGCAGGCTGGGAAATGTTGTTAGGCTACAAGATGGACGACTTTGCGAAACCTCAGCGTGTCAAGAAGCCATAAAATTTTATTCAGTTCATTTACTGCTACAGTCCAGTAACGCTATAGTAACAGTGTGCTATTTTTATTGTGTATTTATTTAAAGGTTGAATATTCACTCTACTGGGCCATCTAACCAAATTACTCTGGTTTCCTAATGAACTCTATTGTTGGATGCCGGGGGTGTGCATCTGATCCATGGGTCTACTTTCTTTCAGATATTCTTGGGAAAGTAGTCTATTGTTTAATGAAAGACTTGTTCAAAACAAAATAATAAAAAAGTACAAAACGACAAGCCATAAATGAAAAAAAACTTGCCTTGGGGAGGAATATAGGAAAATGATCACTGGATCTGTAAAAGAAAAATTAAGATTTTTACTGAGATGTTTAGAGACAGTATTCTCACAGGAAAAGTATCTCTACACTTTCATAGTTGTATCTTGAACTTATTGCAGCAGGTGTGAAGACTCCCATTCATCTCACTTGGTGCAGGCTTCTGTGCTACAATCATATTACTTCAAATCCCACAATTTCAAATACCTACTGAAAAATAAGTATTAATAACATTTTTAAAAATATATTTAGAAGCTCAGAAAAAACACCCAAATAGGGGAAAAAAATCACCAAACCTAAATCCTATTATTTTCAAGCAAGCCTGTATGTAAATCACTCTTTTTTGTTTGTTTGGGTTTAAATTAATTATTTAATTAATTGTTTCACTTATTTATTTAATTAATTATTTTTATTACGTTCTCTGTAAAACCTTTTGTCAATAAATTATGCTTATTCTGGTTATTCACCTGCCAACATTTGGTTAGGGATTAGAGTGCAAATCCCCCGGAAAAAAAAAAAAAAAAAAGCTTATTGTTCTTTAAATCTTGCAAAATAGTTATTAAGTTTAAGGTAGATGACAACAGGTAAATGTGGCAAACAGCTGTAAGGAGCATAAGGTAAGAGTGCAGTGATTAGAAACAGCATGGTGAGCAATGGTCACAAGATGAAAGGTACCTAGCGTTGCTGACTTTCTTATAAAGATCACAGCAGACAGGAGCTTCAGAGCTTCTCTAGTACACTAATGAATTCCAAAAACATATTGCATAATTTGCACAAAACATTACTTATCCAATAGGTTCATGTCAGAGAGACCTGTACTATTGGGTATATGTTATACCAGTTGACTAATCTGACCAAGGCACAAGCCAAAAATATACTCTGCAATTGCCCGTGCTATTAAATTGTCAAACAAGGTTGAACCTAGTTTCTTTGCTGCTCTGTCAGACTTCATTCTAACACAGTCTGGGTTTAGTATAGTTTTGGGCTAGTGAGTACTCTAGATGCAGCTGGTTTGTTTTGAGATAAATTAATGTCTATCAGTGCAAGTTAGGCTGGACCAGAAAGTGGTTCACTTCTGACTCCATTTACTAGTATACCTGTATTCTCTGTTTGCTAATATGTTAAAAAGAAGGCACAATGCCTGCTGACTTGGGTCACTAATGTCATTTTAGTGAAGTGAGGAGAGAAGAGTTGTACAAGAGAAGCTGTTCTTGTAAATGAATCACAGAATCACAGAATCAAAGAAAGTTAGGGATTGGAAGGGACCTCAAAAGATCATCTAGTCCAATCCCCCTGCCAGAGCAGGAACACCTAGATGAGGTTACACAGGAAGGCGTCCAGGCAGGTTTTGAATGTCCCCAGAGAAGAAGACTCCACAACCTCCCTGGGCAGCCTGGTCCAGTGTTCTGTTACCGTGACTGAGAAGAAGTTTCTCCTCAAATTTAAGTGGAACCTCTTGTGTTCCAGCTTGAACCCATTACGCCTTGTCTTACCGTTGGTTGTCACCGAGAAGAGCCTGGCTCCATCCTCGTGACACCCACCCTTTATGTATTTAAAAACATTAATGAGGTCACCCCTCAGTCTCCTCTTCTCCAAGCTAAAGAGACCCAGCTCCCTCAGCCTCTCCTCATAAGGGAGATGCTCCACTCCCTTAATCATCTTTGCTGCCCTGCGCTGGACTCTCTCCAGCAGTTCCCTATCCTTCTTGAACTGAGGGGCCCAGAACTGGACACAATATTCCAGATGAGGTCTCACCAGGGCAGAGTAGAGGGGCAGGAGAACCTCTCTCGACCTACTAACCACCCCCCTTCTAATACACCCCAGGATGCCATTGGCCTTCTTGGCCGCAAGGACCCAGTGCTGGTTCATGGTCATCCCGCTGTCCACCAGGACCCCCAGGTTCCTTTCCCCTATACTGCTCTCTAATAGGTCATTCCCCAACCTATACTGGAACCAGGGGTTGTTCCTGCCCAGATGTAAGACTCTACGTTTTCCCTTGTTATATTTCATTAAACTTTTACCTGCCCAACTCTCCAGCCTGTCCAGATCTCACTGGATGGCAGCACAGCCTTCTGGTGTGTCAGCCAGTCCTCCCAGCTTGGTGTCATCAGCAAACTTGCTGATAGTACACTCGATTCCCTCATCCAAGTCGTTGATGAATATATTGAATAATACTGGTCCCAGTACTGACCCTTGAGGGACTCCACTAGATACAGGCCTCCAACCAGACTCCACCCCACTGACCACGACTCTCTGGCTTTGTTCCTTCACCCAGTTCGCAGTCCACCTCACTACCCAATCATCCAGTCCACACTTCTTTAGTTTAGCCATGAGGATGCTGTGGGAGACGGTGTCAAATGCTTTACTGAAGTCAAGGTAGACCACATCCACCGCTCTGCCTTCATCAATCCCCCTTGTTATGTCTTCATAAAAGGCTATGAGGTTGGTCAAGCATGACTTCCCCTTGGCAAAGCCATGTTGACTGCCCCTGATGACCCTTTTATCCTTGATATGCCTTAAGATGGCACCAAGGATAAGGTGTTCCATCACTTTCCCAGGGATGGAGGTGAGGCTGACCGGTCCATAGTTGCCTGGGTCCTCCTTCTTGCCCTTTTTGAAGACCAGAGTGACATTTGCTTTCCTCCAGTCCTCAGGCACCTCTCCCGTTTCCCAAGACTTGGCAAAGATGATGGAGAGTGGTCCAGCAATGACTTCAGCCAGCTCCTTCAGCACCCGCGGGTGCATCCCATCTGGACCCATGGATTTACGGATGTCCAGATTGTTTAACTGGTCCCTAACCCAGTCCTCATCAACTAAGGCAAACTCCTCCATTGCCCCGCCTACTTCTGGGGCCTCAGGGGTACGGGGCTCCTCAGGACAGCCTCCAGCAGAGTACACAGAGACAAAGAAGGCATTCAGTAATTCTGCCTTCTCTGTATCTTCTGTCACCAGGGCACCCACCCCATTCATCAGTGGGCCTACATTGCCTCTGGTGTTAGTTTCATCTGCCATGTATTTGAAGAAGCTCTTTCTGTTGTCCTTGACCCCTCTTGCCAGGTTTAACTCTAAGGAGGCCTTAGCTTTCCTAGTTGCCTCCCTACATCCTTTAACAACAGCCTTATATTCTTCCCAAGTGGCCAGCCCCTCCTTCCATGATTTGTAGACTCTCCTCTTCCACTTGAGTTTGCCCAGCAGTTCCCTATTTTACCACACAGGTCTCCTGGCTCCCTTCCTTGACTTCCTGCGTGTCAGAATGCACTGATCTTGAGCTTGGTAGAAGCAGTCCCTGAATGTTAACCATCTTGGGCCCCTTTACCTTCAAGCAGCCTTGCCCACGGGATTTCCCCCAACAATTGTTTGAACAGGCCAAAGTTGGCCCTGATGAAGTCCAGGGTTGCAATTCTACTTGCTATTCTGCTCCCGCCACATGAGATTCTGAACTCCACTGTCTCATGGTCGCTGCAACCAAGGCAGCCCTCCCCCTTCACTGCTTCAACCAGACCCTCCTTGTTAGTGAGGACGAGATCCTGCAGCGCACCTCTCCTAGTCGGCTCCTCCACCATTTGCATCAGAAAGCTGTCATCAATGCACTGGAGGAACCTCCTAGACTGAGGCTGGCTAGCTGAGTAGTCCTTCCAGCAAACATCAGGGTAGTTAAAATCCCCCATAACAACCAGAGCCTGTGACTGTGAGGCCACTCTCAGCTGCCCGTAGAAGGCCTCATCAACTTCCTCACTCTGATCTGGTGGCCTGTAATAGACTCCCACGACAGTATCACCCCTGCCAGCTTGCCCCTTAATTCTTACCCCCAGACTCTCAACTCGCTCCTCAACCGCACCTGGACAGTACTCTATACATTGTAGTTGCTCTCTCACATAAAAAGCAACTCCACCACCTCACCTGGCTGGCCTGTCTTTCCTGAAAAGGACATAGCCATCCATGACCACATTCCAGTCATGTGAACTGTCCCACCGTGTCTCTGTTAATGCCACCAGATCATAATCTCCTGACCGAACGCAGGTTTCTAACTCCTCCTGTTTATTCCCCATGCTCTGCGCATTGGTGTACAGGCACTTCAGGGAGCGAGCCGAGTACACCGATTTCACCCTAGGGGTATGGGGGGCCTCCTGGTCTTTATCGATTCCAGCATGCTGCCCCAGTGATGCAGGCCCAGCTACCACCCCATCCCCCTTCGAATCTAGTTTAAAGCCCTCCAAATGAGCCCTGCTAATTCCTGTCCCAGCATCCTTTTACCCCTGTGGGATAAACCTTTCCCACGTATCACTGACTAGACTGGTGTCTTATAAAACCAGCCGTTATCAAAGAACCCAAAGCCCTGCCTGTAGCACCAGTCCCGAAGCCAATCATTTACGGACTTAATTTTTCTATTCCATCCCACATCATCACCCAAAAATGGAAAGTGGGAAGAAAAGATAACTTGAGCCCCAGATTCTTTCACCATTCGTCCCAAGGCCTTGAAGTCTTTCTTCATTTCTCTCAGACTACGGGATGCACCTTCCTCCCCATCTGTCTGGAAGATCAGTAGGGGGTAGTAGTCCGTTGGGCGCACCAGGTTGGGGAGCACCCTGGTGATGTCCCTGATCTGGGCTCCAGGTAGGCTACAAACTTCCCGATGATGAGGGTCAGCTCCATATATCGGGCCGTCTGTCCCTCTCAGAAGAGAATTGCCTAGTACAATTACCCTTCTTTCTTTTTTATCGGAGGCAGTCTTGAGGCGTGGAGTCAATCACCTCTTCCTGTGTGACCTTGTAGGCAGCCCTTGCCCCACATCCCCACCTACATCTTCCTCAATATCCAGGGCTTCAAACCTATTATGGAGGGGCACCAAGGGAAGCAAAGCAGGTAGGGAGGGGGGTTGCCCATGATGCCTAACTGGAACTTGCTTCCAACCCTCCTCAGCTTTTTGGTCCCCTACCTCTGCCTGACAGTGACAGGGCAGGGGCTGTCTCAGGTCCTCCTTCTCTGCCTGACAGGGCAGGGGGTCCATCACCTTTTGGGGGGTTCTCCCTTGGGGCCTTTCTGCCTGGCACACCAGGGAGTTACTCCACCAGTCAATTTCCCTTTCACATTCCCTGATGGACCTCAGTGTCTCAATCTCCTCCTTAAGTTTTGCAACCATGCCGAGCAGATCTTGCACCTGCTCACACCTCACGCAGACGGAATGATGGTCTCCCTCCCCTGGTAGCAGCAGGTTCTGGCACTCCCTGCAGCCAGACACCTGGACAGCCACGGTTCGAGGCAGTTGCTCTGTCTGAGTTACCACAGTCTTTTTGAGGCAAGCTCTCTTCCTGGAGGAGACCATGGTCGGCAACAGTCAGGGACACTAGCAGTAGTTGAGAGGGTCTAACAAGCGAGGAGTGATAATCTCTGTGCCCTACTGCACAAGCAACCCCACCCGCTGCTGCAGCACTGCGTGGGTGATACTCACCCGTGTCACAAGCTGGTCGCCTCTCCCAGCGCCTGGTGGGCAGCAACACGTCGCTGCCCTCCCTGAAGCTTTTTCAAGGCAAGGGTCGGGGGTGTGATCACCATCACCATGGTAACGCCTACGCCACATCAGCCGCTCTTGCAAGGGCTGCTGGGGGCTTCCGGGTCCCAAAACCGAAACCCACCCCCACGCTTCTCCTTACCTCGAGATCGCTCTGATGGGTCCAGCGGAGCTGGTTCCGATCAGCTGATCTCGACGACTGAAGCTGAGTTTCTTCTTAAAGATAGCTATATGAAAAGAGGGTGTGTAGGTTGTTTTGTTTATCTGGGCTCCTTATTCAGCCAAAAATATGCATAGCTAAAGATTAATTCATTCCAACAATCAGTCATTTGTCTTGCAACAGGCTAAATTGTCCTCTGGAAGTGCCTCACGTCTCCTTCTGCGGACTGCAGAAAGAACCTAGATGACTGTTTGAAACTGGATGCCTAGCTTCCAGATGGCTATATTTGCATGAGATGATCTTAATGCATGACTAGAAGTTGCAAACTATACCTAAGTAATGAGAAAGAATCTGTTTAACATAGAATGAAGTTGATGTTCATAAATTAATTATGAGAGCCTTATAAGGACCAGGCACAGCTGTGCCTACCAAGGCAAATACTTAGCTGAAGAAGGTGGCAAGCTGCCTTTTAAAAATTCCTGCCCATTAGAGCAAGCATGACCTCACCTAAGATGCTGTTAATAACATACTGTATGCAATCTGTGGTTCAAGAAGTTCCAATATCACTGACTACTAGAAACTCAAAATACAACAGGATATAAATAACTTCATACTTTCCATATATCTCAAATTCTTTTCATAGGCACCTACAGTCTAGGTCAGAAACTAGAAGAAGGTTCAGATGGTTTATATGGACATTCTTAAACACATACCCCAATACATTAAAACAAAGAAACAAGCAACACAAAACAACCTCCAAAACACCCCAAAGAATCTCTTCATAGTTCTCCAGTTTAAAAATCTTATCTTCCATGTCTCACAAGCCATAAATTCCTCCTAGGAGCTGCAATGAAATGTATTTTTTATAAAGATATCTGATTTTGTTCTAACAATTTCCAACATCCATGAATTCACTACCCCTCCTTATGAACTGTTCTACCTTTTGAGTTATCAAGAAAATAATGTCTGTTTTACAGGAAGTTGTGGCATTTCAACAGATTTCAAACAAGATTCAAACACATTTCAAATCAAGACACAAAGAAGAAAAAGAAGTTAACATTTGATTTTTTTTTCTTTGAACACTATCGATTCTTTTTAAGAAATAAAGGATGAGAACATTGAGGTTTTACACTGATTAACTGCTTGCATTTTACATTGAAGCATCACAGTAGCATAATTAAAAATACTTACCAAATGTTAGACTGAGTGTATATAATAATTAATTTACAATGTTATAAATATTAATTAACATTAATATAACAGAAATGTCTAAAATAAAGTACTTTAAAAGATATGTAAAAACCTTATTTTTCAAAAAGAAACAGTTTAACATTATGAAAAAAACTAAATTAAAAATGATGTAATGAGAGCTTTTTCACCTGGCAAATATTTGTTGGAATGACACATTCCTGAAAAACATTTCAGGCTGACTGCTTCAGCATTTTCTCATGTAGAACCATTATGTCATTTTTGTTTGTCATGCTGATTTTCCTCAGATTTTGAATAGTGTTATGAACATTTTTTATGATACACTGTACACTGAAAACACTCTCAATTCTTTCTTTCTTCTGAGTATGAGAATTTGTGGTGAGCATAAGTTTCTTTTTGTGATGAAGGGAGAGAGGCTGTACAAAACAGAGGAAACACAAAACACAGAAGCAAAATGATAGTAATAGTAATAGTAATAAGAAGAAGTAAAATACAAAAGCAACAACAACATTTTATTCTTTTAAAACCTACTTTTATTAGAAACAAAATCTGGAGACTCAGTTCTGCTACAACTGGGAAGATGATGATTACAACTAGTATTACGAAGGCATTGCTTTCTACTAAAAATGGAATGAATTGGACTGATAAAAGCAGATAGAGCTGGTTCCCACCTGCCTGTAGGCCCTAGAGGCAGATGGGAACCAGCTCTATATGCCAAAATAGAAAGATAGCAAGATGCATCCATTTACATTAAGGTAAAAGGATTTGAATATATTTATTCCAAAGATCTGTGTTAATGACTAAGGGGTCATGAGGAGTATGCCAGAGACATGTCCCAAGGGACAGGGAACATATATTAAAATGAAAAAGGAAATATGTACAAATTAATCAAATGGCGACTATAGGTGTCTTCAGCATCTTTAACACTGGTTGGGGAACATTTAAGAATCGATACATGTAGTAAACAATAGTCTTTTATAGCAAAATGTCACACATGCTTCCCAGAATGGCTAATATCAAGATCCAAACTAACCTACTCACCAAGAAAAATGAAGCAAATTCAAGTAAGTAAACCAGACTGTGTGATTAACTCTGATTGAATACAGCATTTTTGAAAGGAATAATTTCCCCAATCAACAAGCAGGCCCAGCTTTTCACAAGAAAAGAATACCAGCCACCATTTAGTGCAGCAGTTTTAGACACAAAGAACTTCATGGGATTGTGAGGAATGAATATGTTGCTCATGAAGACTAAAATGTTGTAATACAGTGAAATGGCAGTGCCGATGTGAAATGAGAAAACCCCAGATTTCCCTTTTGACTGGTAGTTTAAGAGATAAATAAGGAAAACAAGGATTAGAACACAGACCTCCTTTCTCTCAGTGGAGTATCAGAGGCATTAGGCTTCCAAATCATGTTTTCTTTTTCATGCTCTCTCTCTATGAATGTTGATGAGCCAGTGTGTAGCCAGGAGTGCCTCAACAGGAGTAATTAATTTACATATATTTGGGGGTTAGGGCCTGTCCTTGTGTAACAGCAGATGCAGAGTTAAACCTGCTCAGGCTAAGGAAGGTTGATTCTTAAGTAAGTGCTTTAAGCACTAAGTTTTACAGAAGGAAACATGAAAACTAGAAATAAATCAAAAACATTGAGGAAAATTTTACCTCTTGTCTGTTAACAAAATTCCCAGACCTACATGGTATTCATCTTCCTAAGTGCTGGTTTAAACAATGAAATGTGGCATGTAATGTCCCAGTAAAAATCTGTTATGTATGAAAACTGAATGCACCATGATATTCAATACTTGTTCTCACTAAATATCTAGGAAGCCAGGTGGCAAATGTTTACTCTGATCTTACATCAATTTAAGAAAAGTAAAGCACAAAGTGCAAATATCTATCTATCAAAGCCACCATAACAGAAATATCATGCTGGGATTCTAAAAAAAAAAAAACAAACCATAAACATTCTGTCATTCTGTAGACTTATAACACAGTAAGGGAAAAATAAAAGGGTTGGAAAACTATTGAGAAAAAAGGAAGAGTGTAAACCTCAGAAGACCCTTTTATGAATCAACATATCCAAGATACATTTCAGGGAAAAATAACATAAAACAAAACCACAAGACTGTTATTAAGGAAGAAGATCCTTTTCCCCAGGGCTGTAGCTGAGACTGGGGCTGATCAACCCTTGCTCTCTTCTGACTTACAGAGAAGAATTTCAAATAAGAGAGTTCTAAGAAGAAAAGATGTGAATCTCAAAGAAACTAGTGAAGGAAAAGTGAGAAGAATCTCCACTTTCCACCCTGAGGTAAATCAAGAAACAGCAGAAATATGTGGGGGGGATTTTATTATTGTTCTGTTTTGTTTTGTTTTGTTTTTCCAAAATCTTGAGCAGGGGGGTGGAAAGAGTCAGAACATTCCTGGATGGAAACTTCAAACATGTAAAGTAAAAAATAAAGCTTCAATAGGCAGAGAAAGTCTCCTTTAATGTATCCTTCTATGTATGCATGTGTGCAAGCTCTTTTCATTTTTGTCTAAACTTATTTCAGGAAATATTTTCTGAAAACAAAACTTAATGAAACTTAACTAATACTTTAACTTTTGTGTCTCTTTCTTTCACCAAATATTCCTTATACAAAAGTGATCATTACTTAATTTTTTCAGACAGTGACCCAGTGAATTTTGAAGTCTTTTTACACTACAGGCAGTTCCCACAGCTCTTCATCTCCAATATCAGGTTCCTTGTTTTTTTTTTTTCCAACTGCTAACTTTTACTTTGAGAAATATTGCTTTCATGAATGGACTTTTATCTGTTTTAGCCTGGAATATATGGTCCAGCATTCAGTGTGGAGTGATGAGGAAAATCAAATGTCTTCAGACAGTATGAAACCTGCTTTTTTGATCCAACTGAATGTTAACAACAGTGTCTCATGAGAAAATCTATCATTCGGAAAGATACCAGGGAAAAACAGAAGATTTTTTTACTTTGAGAAACAGAAAAATATTAAGTTCTGACAAACCTAATATGTTACTTTGTTTTACATGTGTCTTTATGTTCTCTTTATTTCACAAGTTTCTTTTTTAAATGCACTTTCGTATTATTTTAATTTGAAAACAATTGTGGGTTTTTTTGTGTTTTGGTGGTGGTGGTCTGCTTTTGGGTTTGGTTTTGTCTTTTTTTTTTTTTTTTTTTTAAATTTTGCTTTTATCCCAGCATATGAAATCCTTAATTAATACTGAAATGAGAATAAAACTTTGGAGAGCTAACTCTGGAAAAAGTGAAGTCTAATACTGTTTTGAGAGGCTGCAGAGATGCAACCCTCACACCATTCTCAGTGATATAATGGACACACGACAACTCAGACAGTGGTAAAGAACAAACAGAACCATTGCTGCCTCTGTTCTAACTTAAAATCTGCTGAAGAGCTGGAAGGAATACGTTTAACAAAGGACTTTAGTATTTTGACATTCTTAGATTTCTCTGTACTGTACAACCCAATGCCAAGTTGAGCCCCCTATCCTTATGTCTTCAACAATACCCTGATGTCATGCTGGGATGAAGGAAGCGCATATGCTTTTCCTACAACCCTCTTCTTTCTAAATTCCCTCATTTAACTTGGATGAAATATTGTCTGTACAGCTCATAAAACTCATAAGTCATAAAACATTTGTTCTCTTCTTAATAATCAGACAGAAAGTCAGCTAAACCTTTAATGTCTCCCAGGAAAAACTTACTGCTCCTTCTTCACTTCCTGATGGACTCTGTTCCACAGGGACTCAAGCCTATCTTTTCATTCCAGCTCTTCAGCTGATCAAGAGAATCAAGTGTAATGTAGGCCTTACACGTTATCAAAATTGGAAGAAAAGCATTTTTTTCCTTGCATCAGGTTAGCAGTTTAGTTCACAAAGCATTCTTGATGAGGTTTCATCACTGTGGAATTACCGCATAAATTCTGTGTTGCCAGGCTGTACTTTGTTTCTTGACAAACCCAGAAAATAATGCTTAATTTGCTAAGAAAACTTGTGGGAGTTGCACGCATTCTGATAAGGCCCAGAACTTTCAATACAACAGCTGATGGGTCTTCAGCACCTTTTGTGCCCCGTTATGGTTGTCCTCACATACACGCCTTGGTCAATGCCACCCATCACGTACCCGTAGCCCGTGGCAGGGTGACTCCAGTCATGTACACTCCCTTGGCTGGGGGACCAGGATGGGCAAGACTGTCGGTCAATGAGCAGTGTCTTCAGCCAACGAGGCACCCTAAGCCCAGAGAAGCTTCTGGACCTTGCTTGTGATGACCACAGCCAGATCCAAACAGATGTAACATGGGGCTCCTGCTGAAGAACCCCTTGGAGTGGTCTTCTCGGAGCAGTGGGACTGTGAACAGAGCCCTCCTCTTAAAGTGGTACAACATCTAAGGAGACTTCCTTGGACTGAGAGCCCTCACCTTGGTGAGTGATTATTTCTCCTGGTATATCTTTGAGTGAACCCTTACGCCCCTGCACAAGCGATTATTTCTTCTGGGTACCCCTGAGTGAGTGAGACTTCTCTTTTGAGTGAGCGCGTGCACACTGTGATCATCATTCTTGTGTGGTCATATGTTAATAATAACCCTAACTGGTATATCAAACTTGCTGTTTGTTAAATGTCACCAGAGAGCTGGTGGATTTTGGGTTACCCCCTGCTTGCCTTGGTTTGTTGCTTGGTTTCCATCTGTCATTTGGTTTTGGTTTTGGTTCCAAATTTCAAATTTATTTGGGGTAATTTTGAGGTGCCTCCATGACAAAACCGTTACAAGATTCTTTGTATTGCCCTTCTTTATTACTTAGTTTCTGCCCCAGAGCAGAGTACATTTGCAGAGTATCATGTCTTTATTTACCTGTGCTTAATCAATGAATCTTAGAAAGTGCTCTAAGTGTTCAAATTCTACTGCAAGGCTATGGCAATTCTGTGCATATAATTATCAAGACAATTATTGCCTTAAACAATGCAAACATAACAAAAGTTGGTTTGAAATGCTTCTCCAGCCAAACCACAGAGAGAACTGCACGAAAAACTTTAAAGAGAACAGAGGTCAAATCAACCTTTGTCAATATTGTGCCTACTTTTGTCAAACAGTAACACTTGACAACATGATAACCCCATCACTTTGATTTCAGAAGGAGAACATAGAAAGTGAAAAAAGCTTTTCTGAATTCCCTCTAGTTCATATTCGATCAAAGAACTCCAGATAAAAGACTGAAAAATTGCTTAAAATATATAATAAAAATGCTTTGTATTTCAACTATCATAAAAGTTACTATTGAGAAGACAGCAGTCTTCTTCAATAAAAGTTTACTGAAACTACAAAGACTTTCTTATCTGTTACCTCTTTAAGAGGAGGTTAGGTGTATTTGTTTTGTTTTGTTTTAAATTTTGTTGTCAGCAAAAGTATCACAGGAAAGCTACAAATGCATGACAAAACCTGAGATGTATTCTGTGTATTCAACCAATGAATTATTTAAGTCTAGGGAATAAACTATATTCTTCCCAGTCTAGGGAAGAAACTATTTTTTTTTCCGAATCCTACTCTTGCCAAGGATAGTTGTAGGCAGCATAGTATTATCTATACTTTTTCTACACAATATGCAGAAACTTAGGTATGTAAATTATTTCACATCACTTTTGCCAATGATCAGAAAAGATCCTTTCTTACTCATGACTCTTAGCATGGCTGCTGGGAAATGAAAGTTGAAAATGGTTAAATAAATAGAATATTGAAGATTTATTCAACAATTGAATTATTTAAATCTGCATAAGGAATGGGACCTGTAAGGCAAAACCTGTGTTTGCAATTCTCCAGGCTTACTTGATATATACTTTTGTTAACTGCTTACTGTGATGTTTGAATCTTATTATTTATTCTTCTTGAAATTACCGCAGCAAGATGACTTCTGGAGAAAATCTACAGTAAGACAGGTTTCGCTGATCAATTAAAGTCCCATTTTCTCTCAGCTTCATGAGTGTAAATCAGGAATAACTACTGACTACAGCAGTTGCAGTGAAGCTATTCTAGATTTACTGATATGAGTGAAAGCAGAATGGAGTCCCTGAGGTTCTTTGTGCTCAGGTAGTAATACTAGACCTATTGAAGTGCCAAACGGATATTTGCCAGTGTTTGAATTCTGTTGTTTCATTTCATTGTTCACAGTCATTTTAAAATTTGTGTATGTTTTTCTCCTTAAGAGGGGCAAAAGAGATGGTAAAAGAACTTCGAATAAAAAAAGCATTGCCTGGTTTTATGCCTCAATTATTCCTCTTTAATTTGTTGCATGATTTTATATCTGCAGATGAAAGTTGCAAGAAGAAAGGAGAAATCATGGGTTAGATGACTTGAAGTTAAAAGGTTTATGTCTGTGGGATAGCTCTGGCTGTGAGTCACCATGTTTCATCTAATTTCACGTTGTTTACCTGTGCCTTGGTTTCTCCGTCTACAAAACTGGTGTAATAATACTGCTGAGAAGAGCAAACTATTTGCTACAATTTACGTTGATAATTCTTTATGTGTACACTGGCTTTGCAAGATGCTCAAAATATACAGTCTTCTGCAAGGTATATTCTTCTGTACTTTTTCAGAGGACTATATGACTTACAAAGTGTTAGGTTGTTATTGTTGTTCTTTTAAAAAGAAAAAATGGACTAATATTTGTTCTGACTCAGATAATGAGCCAGTCTGCAAATAAAGAGGGTTCAGAAGAAGATATCCTGATCCGGGAATTATTTCATAGTAATTCCTTGGATAATTTTTTAATTTCCTCCTGAGATGCTGAATGATGACTGTTCCCTAGAGAAGGATGGACAGTCTTCTATATTCACCTTTATGCATGCGATTTAGGAATTTGGCAGTATCCTTTTAAGGAAGAGTTCAGGAATTTTAGAGAGTCTATTTATTTATTTATTTAATTAATTAATTATTGGAGCCTATAATACAGCAAAAAACATGTATACTTACCTATATAGTTCCAAAGGAAGGTATACGGAAAATAGCTATGAGGGTTGTAAGAGAAATACCTTGATACAAGACCTTAGTTCAGATGAGTGATAAATCTGAATGTCTAGGTTAATATCAGCATATACGTATTTCTAAGGTAATGTGCAGACAAAATGCGATAGCATTACATCCGATGCTACCATTTAACTATACACACAGTGTAAGGTCAGCTAAAACTAATTGGGAAGATGGAGAACAGTACGAAGACTTACAGCAAGATACTTGATGGCAGATCAAAGTAGTTTGTTTTTACAGAACATGCTTGCTTACTTTGTTTTTTATAATCCCTCACAAGCATACTAATGAAGACAACAGGTCTCATTAGAGGAATATACAGTTGCTTTAATTTTTTTTTTTTTTTCTCAGAAGAACTGATGCAGTTTTCTGTAGCTTAAATAGCATTATGAATGCGATAACCAGACTAGGAAACTGATCCAAATCAGCCCTTATGATGAAAGCTAACCTTCACCAAATCTATTAAGAAATATTTTAATAATTTCAGAAGGAGGTGATCACTGTTGTTTTTTGTTGTTGCTTGTTTGGGGGAGAGGTGGATTACAGCAACAACAGAGCTAATTCCTTCAGTACTGCTTCTGTCTCAATTGGAAATAATAATGTCAACCAGCTTTTAAGAGAAATATGCAGATACACCTATTTGTTGTCTTCACTTTATACAACAGTTTTCATGCACAATTAAATATAATTAAAAACACTTATAGGAACAGAAGTCCTAAGTAATGTTTTTGATCAGGGCTTCAGAGCCTGCCATGGCTGACACAGATTAGCCATTTGTGACCTGTCTTCAACAAAGAAACCATACAGACACAGACCTTAAGTTTAATCATGGAATCATTTTGGTTGGAAGAGACCCTCAAGAACATCAAGTCCAACAACAACCTAACTCTGGCACTAAACCATGTCCCTAAGAATGTCGTCTATACATCTTTTAAACACTACTGGGGTGGTCACTCAACCAGTTCCCTGGGCAACCTGTTCCAGTGCTTCGCAACCATTTTCATGAAGAAATTTTTCCCAATATCAAATCTGAACCTTTGCTGGCAAAACTTGAGGCCATTTCCTCTCATCCTATCATTGCTAAAGATAATGTAAACAATTTCCACTGCCTTCCAATATCTACCAAGCATGTAGGAGCAAATGCATTGTGCTAAGATTCATCCTGCTAATATGTATACTCTTGCTTATTACAGAGCTCTGCAGATTAGGGTAAATAGATAGACAGAAATTTAGGAAATATCCAGGCATATTTATCACAACTAGACTTTGTTGTTGTTGTTTATCAAAACATTTATTTTGACAAAAGTTCAGCAGATTTCAGATAAAATACTTTTGTAATTAATTCAGCAATTCTAGTCTCACAGAGTTACATTGACCTAGGTAATAGCTGAAATGTCAGGATATGCATGGGAAAGAGAGAAAATAATTTATTGGTCATTGATTGTAATGTTTGTTTTCTGCCTAGATGCTAAGAAGTCAAACAGATCCAATTTTGATTTTGCATCACAAAAAAAAAAAAGAAAAAAAAAAGAAAAAAAAAAGAAAAAAATCTTTTTTTTTTCAGAAAATGGAAACTTTGATTTCCAGATAGCCCTAATGAGCGGTCATATTAATCTTATGCTTATGACATTTCATACACAACATTGTAAGATAAAGAGATTTATATCAATACAAAAAAGCATTTTAAGTTTGGACATATATTCAAACGGTGTGACTTCACACTTACTTAATTAAGTTTCTCAAAATATGCATGACATGAATGAAGGAAGAGTAAGATAGGGGTTTTTCTATGCTTGTCCATCCAAAGTAGGCTTAGAATAAATGATCTGTTTCAGTATACTCAGTAACATAAGGATTTCAGTAGAAATAGTCAGTACAATTTGTTGTATGTAATATGGATGGATCTAATTCATACAACACTAGGTAACAGTTAATACCAGAAATTAGTCTACATTTCTACAACTGCTAAAAATAAACAGACATATCATTGTGTTAAGCAAAATGGCAAAATATGTTTTTAAGAATACATTCTGCTTCATTACTCTTCATCCTCCACTCAACAAATTTGACTTCAGTCTGCTTTTGATTTCAATAAACTAGTTAGCAATGCTTGCTTCGATTGCACAGATGGAATAAAGTGAGAAGACTCCATCTTTCTAACCATGCAACAATTTCCGTCATTGAAAATAGAGAATCTTTTAAAAGTCAAGGGAAGAGTAACTTAGAATGAAGGATCTACCTGGTACAGTAGGGAATAAATTGTATATCAGTGGTACAAAAACAACAAAAGGGAACAGAAAAGGTATCTCGGCTGAATGAAATAAATAGCAATAAATTAGAAGAAAAACTTCAAAATTTTCATAAATAGGGGAAGATAATTTCTGACAGACTGAAACCTTGAACAATCTTGAAGTTTGATTTTTATTTTTAGTTTTTTTTTGGTTGGTTGTTTTGGTTGGTTGGTTTTGTGGGGGTTTTGGTGGGTCTTTTTCCCCCTTGGTTTTGAAAACTCAGGTAAAATAATTTTGTAATTAAGGTCCTGAGGGAGCATTCAGGAAGCTGCAGTTTATTTATTGTCTCTGTCAGGTTTTCTACGCAAATAGAAAAAATCCCTTAGATATGGGGATTTAAAAGCCCTGATGGCAAAATGGAGATAACAATATTTCTTTCTCCACCTCTGATTTTTAATCATTTTCCTTTACATTACACTCATTACGTACAGAAAGCAAATATGAAAAACTGATTCAGTACCTCCATGATCTAACATGGGAATATGAGCAAGTCAAGTTCTGGATCCTGTATTAATGAATCTTATTTATACAAAAGGAAACTGTGTCACTGGAGAAAATCTCACACATGTGTGAAGACATTCATGATTATCTTCAAAAATGGCAAGGTCTGCAACTTGCCAGGCTAGTTGTCTTCTTTGATGTAGCCCAGTATATGATTTCTGCTGTCACTACTAAGACGCAATAGGCTTTGTGCTGATCTGGTTGTGCAGAGTCTCAGGACTATTCCAGGCTTGTATTGACCTGAGCTCATTTCAACTTGCTTTGGCTGCTAAGAAAGGTCTTTTGTTCAAGTAGCAATTTCCTAAGTTGTTTCAACTTAGCTCTTGTAATACTACTGTATGGCTGACAACCTCTGTAAACACTGAGTAACAAATGTTAATTGTCTATGTCAATTTGGCTGAGGAAATTGTAGCTGAGGAAATTTAGTGGATAACTTAAACTAATTGTTAATTTAAGGTGACTTAACTTTGACAGGAATCAGTGAAGGAAAAGCAAGAAGGAAACTATTAGAAAGCTTACAAAAATATCCCCAAGAAAACCCCAAATGAAGAGGGTTGAAATCATAGTCATCATTAGATTCCTCTGTGTTACTGTTTTATTAGGAAACTGATTATTTGACAACCCCTTAGGAACAGGATTATTTGGCAAACCCTTGAACTCCCATTATTCAGGAAAGCTAAATTGGTTGACTTTACAAGAATATCTGAGGGTGAACTAAGGAAAGGGTTAGACACTGTAAGATTTGTGTGTGTCTTAACTGTATTTTTAAATGGAAATATTACTGTCAATCTCATTGGAAAAATAATAACAACTCCTGTATTTTGATAAGACTGGGCTTGATTTAGATTAACAATAGATTCTTAGCTGCATGTACTGGGTGTGACCCATTGTGGCCATTAGAAGAATTTCAGAGTAACACTAGGAACACTGTGAAGCAAATCTTCTTTGGGCCGTCTCCAGGCATGTGATGTGAAGCGGCCAGCCTGGATTTACCATGGGTAAATTATGCCTGATGAACTAGATTATCATTACGATGAGATGACTGGCTCGGTAGACAGTGGAAGGCAGTGGAAATTGTTTACATTATCTTTTTCAAGGCTTTTAGGATGGTCTCCTACAGTGTCGCTGCAGTAAAATTAAAACAATAAATGAAATTTTGTTCAAAACCTGCCTAAGCTCCAACTTTGAAGTTGACTTCCCCACATACCTCTGAGCAGTGGGTCACAACAGATGGTCTCTTTCAGCCTAAATTATTGTACAATTTCTGAGTACACCATCCTCAGTATATTGAGCAGAATGGTTGTTTAAGCACTCCTTGAAGAAATGTAAGTCCCAAATGTCTTTGAGTCTAGCAAAAATCTGGAGACCATTCCAATGAATAAATTGATTTGCACGGCAATAAATTCATTTCCATTTCAACATTACAGCACAATCATAAATCCACATCCCTAAGTAATTATACAAAGCTTATTTCCTTCTCTCTTCAGGAAATCACACAGACTCAAAGAAAGTTAGGGATTGGAAGGGACCTCAAAAGATCATCTAGTCCAATCCCCCTGCCAGAGCAGGAACATCTAGATGAGGTTACACAGGAAGGCATCCAGTCACGTTTTGAACGTCTCCAGAGAAGAAGACTCCACAACCTCCCTGGGCAGCCTGGTCCAGTGTTCTGTTACCGTGACTGAGAAGAAGTTTCTCCTCAAATTTAAGTGGAACCTCTTGTGTTCCAACTTGAACCCATTACGCCTTGTCTTACCGTTGGTTGTCACCGAGAAGAGCCTGGCTCCATCCTCGTGACACCCACCCTTTATGTATTTAAAAACATTAATGAGGTCACCCCTCAGTCTCCTCTTCTCCAAGCTAAAGAGACCCAGCTCCCTCAGCCTCTCCTCATAAGGGAGATGCTCCACTCCCTTCACCATCTTTGTTGCCCTGCGCTGGACTCTCTCCAGCAGTTCCCTATCCTTCTTGAACTGAGGGGCCCAGAACTGGACACAATATTCCAGATGAGGTCTCACCAGGGCAGAGTAGAGGGGCAGGAGAACCTCTCTCAACCTACTAACCACCCCCCTTCTAATACACCCCAGGATGCCATTGGCCTTCTTGGCCGCAAGGACCCAGTGCTGGTTCATGGTCATCCCGCTGTCCACCAGGACCCCCAGGTTCCTTTCCCCTATACTGCTCTCTAATAGGTCATTCCCCAACCTATACTGGAACCAGGGGTTGTTCCTGCCCAGATGTAAGACTCTACGTTTTCCCTTGTTATATTTCATTAAACTTTTACCTGCCCAACTCTCCAGCCTGTCCAGATCTCACTGGATGGCAGCACAGCCTTCTGGTGTGTCAGCCAGTCCTCCCAGCTTGGTGTCATCAGCAAACTTGCTGATAGTACACTCGATTCCCTCATCCAAGTCGTTGATGAATATATTGAATAATACTGGTCCCAGTACTGACCCTTGAGGGACTCCACTAGATACAGGCCTCCAACCAGACTCCACCCCATTGACCACGACTCTCTGGCTTTGTTCCTTCACCCAGTTCGCAGTCCACCTCACTACCCAATCATCCAGTCCACACTTCTTTAGTTTAGCCATGAGGATGCTGTGGGAGACGGTGTCAAATGCTTTACTGAAGTCAAGGTAGACCACATCCACCGCTCTGCCTTCATCAATCCCCCTTGTTATGTCTTCATAAAAGGCTATGAGGTTGGTCAAGCATGACTTCCCCTTGGCAAAGCCATGTTGACTGCCCCTGATGACCCTTTTATCCTTGATATGCCTTAAGATGGCACCAAGGATAAGGTGTTCCATCACTTTCCCAGGGATGGAGGTGAGGCTGACCGGTCCATAGTTGCCTGGGTCCTCCTTCTTGCCCTTTTTGAAGACCAGAGTGACATTTGCTTTCCTCCAGTCCTCAGGCACCTCTCCCGTTTCCCAAGACTTGGCAAAGATGATGGAGAGTGGTCCAGCAATGACTTCAGCCAGCTCCTTCAGCACCCGCGGGTGCATCCCATCTGGACCCATGGATTTACGGATGTCCAGATTGTTTAACTGGTCCCTAACCCAGTCCTCATCAACTAAGGCAAACTCCTCCATTGCCCCGCCTACTTCTGGGGCCTCAGGGGTACGGGGCTCCTCAGGACAGCCTCCGGCAGAGTACACAGAGACAAAGAAGGCATTCAGTAATTCTGCCTTCTCTGTATCTTCTGTCACCAGGGCACCCACCCCATTCATCAGTGGGCCTACATTGCCTCTGGTGTTAGTTTCATCTGCCATGTATTTGAAGAAGCTCTTTCTGTTGTCCTTGACCCCTCTTGCCAGGTTTAACTCTAAGGAGGCCTTAGCTTTCCTAGTTGCCTCCCTACATCCTTTAACAACAGCCTTATATTCTTCCCAAGTGGCCAGCCCCTCCTTCCATGATTTGTAGACTCTCCTCTTCCACTTGAGTTTGCCCAGCAGTTCCCTATTTTACCACACAGGTCTCCTGGCTCCCTTCCTTGACTTCCTGCGTGTCAGAATGCACTGATCTTGAGCTTGGTAGAAGCAGTCCCTGAATGTTAACCATCTTGGGCCCCTTTACCTTCAAGCAGCCTTGCCCACGGGATTTCCCCCAACAATTGTTTGAACAGGCCAAAGTTGGCCCTGATGAAGTCCAGGGTTGCAATTCTACTTGCTATTCTGCTCCCGCCACATGAGATTCTGAACTCCACCGTCTCATGGTCGCTGCAACCAAGGCAGCCCTCCACCTTCACTGCTTCAACCAGACCCTCCTTGTTAGTGAGGACGAGATCCTGCAGCGCACCTCTCCTAGTCGGCTCCTCCACCATTTGCATCAGAAAGCTGTCATCAATGCACTGGAGGAACCTCCTAGACTGAGGCTGGCTAGCTGAGTAGTCCTTCCAGCAAACATCAGGGTAGTTAAAATCCCCCATAACAACCAGAGCCTGTGACTGTGAGGCCACTCTCAGCTGCCCGTAGAAGGCCTCATCAACTTCCTCACTCTGATCTGGTGGCCTGTAATAGACTCCCACGACAGTATCACCCCTGCCAGCTTGCCCCTTAATTCTTACCCCCAGACTCTCAACTCGCTCCTCAACCGCACCTGGACAGTACTCTATACATTGTAGTTGCTCTCTCACATAAAAAGCAACTCCACCACCTCACCTGGCTGGCCTGTCTTTCCTGAAAAGGACATAGCCATCCATGACCACATTCCAGTCATGTGAACTGTCCCACCATGTCTCTGTTAATGCCACCAGATCATAATCTCCTGACCGAACGCAGGTTTCTAACTCCTCCTGTTTATTCCCCATGCTCTGCGCATTGGTGTACAGGCACTTCAGGGAGCGAGCCGAGTACACCGATTTCACCCTAGGGGTATGGGGGGCCTCCCGGTCTTTATCGATTCCAGCATGCTGCCCCAGTGATGCAGGCCCAGCTACCACCCCATCCCCCTTCGAATCTAGTTTAAAGCCCTCCAAATGAGCCCTGCTAATTCCTGTCCCAGCATCCTTTTACCCCTGTGGGATAAACCTTTCCCACGTATCACTGACTAGACTGGTGTCTTATAAAACCAGCCGTTATCAAAGAACCCAAAGCCCTGCCTGTAGCACCAGTCCCGAAGCCAATCATTTACGGACTTAATTTTTCTATTCCATCCCACATCATCACCCAAAAATGGAAAGTGGGAAGAAAAGATAACTTGAGCCCCAGATTCTTTCACCATTCGTCCCAAGGCCTTGAAGTCTTTCTTCATTTCTCTCAGACTACGGGATGCACCTTCCTCCCCATCTGTCTGGAAGATCAGCAGCAGGTAGTAGTCCATTGGGTGCACCAGGTTGGGGAGCCTCTACCTATGTTACCTTGTAGGCAGCCCTTGCCCCACATCCCCACCTACATCTTCAATATCGAGGGCCTCAAACCTATTACAGAGGGGCACCTGCGGAAGCAAAGCAGGTAGGGAGGGGGGTTGCCTGTGACGCCTAACTGGAACTTGCTTCCAATCCTCCTCAGCTTTTTGGTCCCCTACCTCTGCCCGACAGTGACAGGCAGGGACTGTCTTGGGTATGACTCCTAACTGTCAAACAGGGAAGGCAGTTTCTATATGAGCACTGATTCTTATTTTCTTGGGAACTCAGAGACACCTTCAATGAAGTCCAGCTGTCTCAAATTCAAGAACAGAGATTTATTTTGTCTTGTTTTCCTGGCTACAGTAAAATACAAATTTGGCAGAAATAATAAGATGCAATTGCTCATAAGTGAATGGCAACTTAAACAAAGACAGTTGGGCAGTAATTGTTTTTGTGTTTTCAGTTGTTTCCATTTCCATCTTTGTCATTGACTTTATGAGTTCATGGTCTATGTTGGATAAGATTTTAGACATGCCAAGAAAAATAATTTAGAATTTTGCAATCTAAGCAGATCACAGCACTGTTACCATTTTCCAAGTAGTTTCTCATCTCCTTATTCACTGAATATGAAACCTATCCTTATTCACTGAAAAATGAATTCTGCACTCATGCTGAATATTTCCTTCCTGAATACTGTGAGGAAAAGCTTTTTAATATTGATATTTATCAAAAAGGTAGAAGACCAAGAATATCTGAAAAAAAACCCTGGAACTTGTAAGACAAAATTTATTCTTGACACTGGGGTTTGACCAGAGCACCATGTACCCTTTGTAAAGGCTGTGAACTCTGTAATAATGTAATGAATTGAAAACTCCTAGGGAGTTCAGCAGTCCAGGTCCTTAACATAGAAGCATTGGTGGGAAGGATGCCACACAAGGGCCAGTCTAGTCACCAATAAAATCTTGTCTGCAGTTGAACATAGTCTTTCTGAGTGATGAAGACATATAGTAACAAGGGTTGGGACTCACCTCTACCTTCAGCTGTCTTGAAGGTGTCTAATTTAAGATATTCCCTGGGACTCTCCATGGTTAATGGAGAGGCATATTTAAGATGGATCACTTTCTGTAAATGTCTCTCTTAAATACCCTTCATAAAATGGGATGAATTGCCCTCCAGAGACACTAATTTCCCACAGTTGTCTATACAGGGAGCCCAGTTGTCTAGCTCAGAATAAACACATAATCAGTCCTGAGATGTCATTGTACGTCTCTGTGAAACAATTAGCTATCAAATAAAAAGAAACCACCATTGGTTTCAGAAAACAAAAATCATTCTAGGTCTGAAAAACAAATGTCAGGACTGTTATGGGGTTTTTTTATTTTATTCTGTTATTTGGAGTTTTGTTGATTGGTTGGGGTTTTGTTTGTTTGTTTGCTTGCTTTATCTTTGCTTCCCTTTTGATTTCAATGATAATAGTGTTTTAAGGAAATTAAAATGTGGTGTGAATATCCACTGAGAGCATTCCCATGAGAGCTCCAAAACCAGGTTTTTGAGCACCTTGAAATCACCCTTTGCTTCCCCTGTATTGTTGCATTACTTATACTGTATCAGCTTTGTGCTGTTCTGAAAAAATTAAATAAGAACCTTTAACAATCAACCAGGAAACCTGTTCTTGTATCAATCTCCCTGGTTTCTTGCCTTGCCAACAGAGGATGCAAATTATTTTGTGCATAGAGATACAAATGCAGTGTAGTTCAGAACTCTTCTACAGGTTATATTTCTCCTCAACATAATAGGCAACTAAGACTCCTTTTGAAATCCAGTATCAGTAGAAAATCTTCCATTAAAATCTTACTTTAAAGTCAATGATCTTTCAAAGTAATCAAAGAAACAAGAGGTGAGATACTGCTCAAATTCATTCTTGGTGCCAGGGTTAGGAACCAGACTTCCTCCACTGAGGGAAACACTAGAACAGACTCAAACTGGTTTAAATAAATGTTATTGCCTGACCTTCTAGTTTAAAAGGTTATACAGATTGGGCACAAAATTCTGTTTGGAAAGTATCTTAAAGAAGCAGCTAATACTGCTTTATCATTCTCTTGCTGCGAATTTTACAATCAGATGAGAAAAAATTTGTGGATGTTAATTCTGACTACCTTATTTTCTGGAGCTTCGAATGTTAATATGTTTTAAACTGGAGTGATTCAGCCTTATTTTAAAGGAATTAAATTTCTGAAATGAGAGATGATACTCCTGCCCACAATCTTTCAGATGTGTCAAAGGAGACTAAGAGGTTGACTAAGAATAACTTACTGAACTTGTGTGGACTTCTCCCAAACAGTTTTAGTAGTGTAAACAATGGCCAGAAAACACTACTAGACCAAAGTCCTTTTGAAGTCTAGCAGCAGCTTGTCCATCCTAATGATCTCACTTCCTTCACTTTCCTCAACCTTTCTGGAATGCCATCATTGCTAATTGTGTGAAATACATATGAATTCTAACACCTCTGGAAAGTTAATTCTCCATTTATTTGTGGATATTATTAAGTGCTCATATTAAAATACACAGATTCATTATTCAAGGACGGATGTTGAAGGAAATATTGCATCCCACCTTTAGCTCAGGAAAAGGTCATAGTCACTGTGAGGGGATGACAGTGCAGGATCTAAGGCTTGTACTGGCCTGAGATGGCCTCAGCTTGATTTAGGTCTGATAGTGTGTGTCTTTTGGTCAAATGGCTATTATCTAGCTTGTTTTACCTTAGATTTGTGAGTGTCATAAACAGTAAAAGAAACCTGTATAGTCCCTGATTAACAAATGATAACTCTTTGTGCTAATGGACAGGGAGCAGATTATTGTACACCAAATATTAGTTGGATACAAATGAAAAGAAAGTAGACTATGTGTGAGAAAATTTTTGCAAATACATTTGTGTCAAGTGGATCCAAGTGAACCAAAGATCAGAGGAAACACAGGCCATCAGCGGCATGTTCCTTCCAGTGGAGGACTCAGGACATTGAGGACATATTGTAAACCCTCTCTCCTCCTTGCCAGCACTTCTCCTGGGGAAAACCAATGTTGTTGACTTCAGGACCCAGAGGAACATAGAAAGATTAAGCATAACACCAGAGGAAAAGGCTAGATAAAGGACAATCTCAAAATTTAATTAAATTTAATTAAAAAAAATATTGTTGAAAAGTCCCCACAAATCTCCAAAATGCTTTTATATGCTATTGTTGAAATCTGATTTAATATTTATTTTTGGGAAACGCAGAGCAGAAGGTCTAATTCACATGCTTTATGTCTCCATGCAGCTTCATGAACTGGTTGCATCAGTAATTCTATTTCTCTCATGTCACACCTCAGCTGGATGCATTCCATGCTACCTTCATAGCATCACAAGATGAGAAGGGTTATACATATATAATGGTAAATATAAATAGTTGAAAAGTTAAAAAGGAAAATGGAGTCCCAAGATATACAAATTCATCTGAGGCACTACAGCTATAATTTCTTGTTTATTTTACATTTTTAATATTATTATCTAAAACTGCAAATTCTATTTTCTCTAGGGTTTTCCTTTGTACACCATACCCTATAAGTTTATCATATTCAGCAGCACTATGTCACATCCAGTTTTTTGAAAACAATGGAATTTCTCTTGTTTCCTCTTAGAGAATCTCTCACAGTCTGTCAGATCTCTCCATAATTACATATTTTCTGATGTCCAGTCTACAGATTTCTATGCTTAATTTCCTCCAGTTAATTGTGGATCAGTTCCTTTGGAATGAGCTAAATAAAGCTTGCCTTTTTCTCTAGTTTACTTCCTCGAATGAATCATGAAAAATGATCATGTCTTCTCAAATCTGTCATTTGGTCAACATATATTTAGTTTTTAGGCTACACAGAAGAAGCCCTTGTGGATACAGGGTTGATCATGCGAAGGTTTTCCTCTATTTGTTCTCTTTAGTGAGTAGCAGTGTAGAAACGAATTCCAGATTTGATCAAAGGTATCTAGTATCTTATTCTGTTCAAAGACTGCTCATTCATATTTTACAATATCAAGAACAGCATTGATCCAGCGATCAATATGAGATGTTAAGATTTTTTTCTGTCCTTATCTATAGTTGCTTGAAGGGAATGTCTATGTTTATAAGCCATCACCACAGATGATCAAATATTTTTTTTTTTTTTTTAATAATTAGGCCAGCAATTATCACGATTCAAACCTAAATCAAAATTTTTATAAAGTTAGTTAATATTGTTATTGTACACTATGTATGGAAGATGGCTTTAAATACAAACCAGCTATGTGAAGTATAGCAAGGAAAGACAAAAGCACTTGCAATACCTAAGCCCTTGAAAAGTAAATGCAGAGGTAAAAAACTCAGCTACAGATTTCAGGAACATTCAACACTTTTCAGTATGTCCCAAGGCATTTAAACCTCTGAACTATTTACCATTTCTCATCATATGCATCTGAACTTTGCCAAAAACTAGAATAATAGTTGGGTTTTTTACACCTTGGAAATTCCTTGTCTCACAGAATCACAATAGTCTATCACATAAGTAAATATTAAAACAGTATTTTAAATTAAAAAAAGCAGAATGTAATCTCTCCATCAAAATGGTGAACGATTTCTTTTGTTCATTTTAGGCCTTGCTTTTCCCTGTGACATGTACAATTTTTACACTAGAGATCTACAATTTTATTTTTTATTAAGAGTGTAAATGGCAGAACTCTTAAAGACATGAGACCATGAATGCCTCAGGATAATTTCAGGGAATATAGGAACTCTAACCATGAGGTTCTAATTTTATGCTACAGTAAGTCAGTGTTATAATGTGAGGAGCCTCCTTTTGCTTCTCACTTGTGTCTAAAGTGCATGGTGCATTTCTTGCACTCATCCTCTAAGTATAAATAATGAAATATTTACGAGACCAAGTTGAATATACGGCAGCTTTTTCATAGCCATGGGGCTAGAGCACTCACTGGAGGTGAAGCAGATGCCATTTGCAGTGCTGATCTTGGTAGAGGAATTTGAAGCCAAGCTTCTTACCTCTAAGAAGAGTAGCATCACCAAGGGCTAGACTTCAGTTTCATGATTCACTTCTGAGACTCTTTCAGAACACACCTCTCTTCTTGCCTCCCACTCCTTGAAAAACAAAGACCCAGGTACAGAATTTCAGGGATGCTAAAGGGACAATTTTAGTATTTCTCATACTTTAAATATGGTCAACTAAAATATGCATAGAATAGAATCATAGGATCATAGAATCATAGGATCATAGAATCATAGGATTGATACCAAACTGCGAGGAAGGGCTGACACACCAGAAGGCTGTGCTGCCGTACAGCGAGATCTGTACAGGCTGGAGGACTGGGTATACAAGAACCTAATGAAGTTCAACAAGGGCAAGTGTAGGGTCCTGCATCTGGGGAGGAATAACCCCAGGCACCAGTATAGGTTAGAGGCAGACCTGCCAGAAAGCAGCAATGCAGAGGAGGACGTGGGAGTTCTGGTCGGCAAAAGGTTGACCATGAATCAACAACGTGCCCTTGTGGCCAAGAAGGAAAATGGTATCCTGGTATGCATTAAGATTGTGACCAGCAGGTTGAGGGAGGTTGTCCTCCCCATCTACTCTGCCCTGGTGAGGCCGCACCTGGAGTACTGCATCCAGTTCTGGTCTCCTCACTTCAAGAAGGACAAGGAATTACTGGAGGGAGCCCAGTGGCAGGCTACGAAGATGATCAGCAGTCTGGAGCATCTTTCTTATATGAGTAGAGACTGAGAGAGCTGGGTCTGTTCAGTCTGGAGGAGAGAAGACTGAGAGGGGATCTTATCAATGTTTATAAATATCTCAAGGGTGGATGTCAGGAGGATGGGACCAGACTCTTTTCAGTGGTGGTCAACGATAGGATGAGGGGCAATGGGAACAGACTGAAGCACAGGAGGTTCCATCTGAACATGAGGAAAAGCTTCTTTACTTTGATGGTGCCAGAGCCCTGGAGCAGGCTGCCCAAAGAGGTTGTGTAGTCTCCTTCTCTGGAGACATTCAAAACCCACCTGGATGCAATCCTGTGTGATCTGCTCTGGTGAACCTGCTTTAATAGGTGGGTTGGACTGGATGATCTCTAGAGGTCCCTTCCAACCCAAACCATTCTGTGATTCTGTGATTCTGTGATTGTGTTTTGAGGTGGAAGGGACCCACAAGGATCATCGAGTCTAACTCCTGTCCTTGCATAGAACAACCCCAAAATTCACATAATGTGTCTGAGGATGTTGTCCAATCTATTCTTGAATAATGTCAGGCTAGGGGCCATGATTACCTCTCTGGGGAGCTTGTTTCAGTGTTCCACCACCCTCTGGGTGAAGAACATTTTCGTAATGTCCAACCTAATTCTCCCCTGGCACATTTTCATGACATTCCCTCAGGTCCTATCATTGGTCACCAGAGAGATCAGTGCCTGCCCCTCCTCCTCCCCTTGTGAGGAAGCTGTAGGTTGTGATGAGGTCTCCTCTCAGTCTCCTCTCCTCCAGACTGGACAAACCAAGTGACTTTAGCTGCTTCTCATATGGCTTCCCCTCTAAACCCTTCACCAACTTGTATGTTTGAATCAAATCAGTGTTTAATTCTGTGGTCCAAAACACTACATTCTATGGAGGATAAATAAATCCTTGAGACATTCTTTGTTTCTTCCTTGTTCCAAGAACTGTTCTGCTGATATCTTCCTAAGGAGCATCATAATGTTGATGAAAAACCTTTTGGTAATGATATGAGACACCTTATGAAGAAAAATATATCTGCATGTACACCTAGATAATTAATACTGATAAATGTTTACTGGCATATAAAAATAAAGTAATATTGACCAGTAAGGAATGGTGGTTTTGGTTCACTTTCATGTCACTATTGAAGCTGTGGATGAGGTTTAATATCTGGACAGTACAAGCTCAGGTGTTAAACTTACCATAGTGATGGTATGTGAAAAGAGAAGCTTAATTTTACAAACAACTGTTGTAGTCCAGCTTTTACATTTATCTGTACTGCTGCCATCTGCTGAAGAAAATAGAGCATTCCTTTTCAGGAGCACCAGTAATCCAGAAAGCAAACTACCACTGCCTGTGCATTTTGCTGTTTAAATTACAAATCTTATCTCAGATGCAGCATGTGTGAAGTTAACTGAGTGTGTGCTAGTAGCCACTCACTTCTTATAAAGTCAGCCCACCGAGTACTTTCTCTGAGATACTGTTTTGCTGTTACCAAGTGAAGCTCAACAGGTAATAGCCTCAGCATCTGCCTCTGGGAGAATCTGAAATTATAGAATTTTATTGCATTTCATTTATCATGTCGTGTTTGCTAGCATGCTGTTTTATAGGCACATTGCTCCACAGTGTAACCATTTTAGTGTGCAAACTCTATGTTTTTAGTTTAATTTGCAACAGATATAATATAAGGATAAATGAGATGGTGTTTCTTACCCACTAACTGGAATTGTCCCCAGCAGTTTGTTAGCAATCAATCACAACAGGGATGGAAGACCTTCTGCAACACACATTAAGAACCTCTTATTTGCAAAGACAAAAATGAAGTTAAAAGAAATCACTACATACCATTTCACTCAGCTCTATATGTTATGGATTACAACTATGCATTGATTTTATATCCCAGAAAATGACTATGGAGACAAAAATAGATTCAGTGAGCAGCGTATGCACCTGCATCATCTCTCTTAAAAGTGGACGTGTGGTTTGTAATCATGATTTATTGATATGGTTCAACCAAGACCCAGATTCATTTTAGCTAAATTTTGACATTTAGATGAGATGCTTAAACATTTTGCTTCTCTCAGCAGAAACAGATGTTCCTTCTAGCAGTGACTAATAACATAAACACAATTTGATGTTCTAACTAGTCTAAGCACCTACAACAACTACCCTCTTCTCTCAGGTGTTTCATCGAAGTATCTAAAATTGCAAGAAATTAAAATTTCTATGAGACCGACAGGTGACAGAGAAGAATAAAATTGTGAAACTTTATGGAAACCAGGAGAACTGCTTTGATAGTTGTACCGTGCTTCTCTTTACCAACATGACATTTTTCACCTCTGCATGAAAGGTGATGTCTTCTTGTACTGCCAGTCCTTTGCGTTTCAAATGTGTTCCTCGGAGAAAGTGCTACCTCCTATTGCAAACTGGCAAGGATCATGCATAAGGTAACGTATGCTGTATTTTGATTTCATACTTTTTGCTTACATCCTGTATCATTGTGAGAATTACTTCAGTTTAAACAGAAGACTTTCTTGTTTTGAAAAAAATGCATTTTTATGATACAAGCAGAAAGAGTAAAGATCATTCCTTTTCAGTTAGTGGACCATAATGGATATTCAGCTTAATTTATTAATAACATTTACATAAGAAAGAATATAATTTTAAAATGGAAAGTGCTCTATTATTACTTTAAATTAGATTTTATATGAAAATAAATCCTTATAGCATCATGAGTGCATTGTGGTAGAGAATATATTTTACTTGTAGGTTAAATGTTTAATGTCTCAAGAATTTTCAAGAAACAGTTGTTGAATAAAGTATTTAATGCATTTAATACTATTATTGTTGGTTTTATTATTGTTATTATTGTTGTTATCATTATCGTTGTCAATGACTGAAATACTGTTTTTTCTTTCCCACAAGTACTTCAGACTTTGTTTTTCCCCATTTACAATAGGAAAAGAAGGATCTGATGAGTAAATCAAAATGATAGTCAACTTAGATCAATCAATGTGTTGGTTTTGTTTTTGTTTCCTTTCTCTAACTTAATATTAAATTCCTCATTAAAGCTATATTTTAAAACTAAAAAATATTAGTTTATAAAAAAAAAATTCTTCTTCTAAAAATAAGTTGGAAAAGCACCTTTTCAAAAGTTTTACATTAAATAGTTAAAAGAGAACATGCACACACAAACCAAACAAACCATAAAAGGGCAAGAAAACAAATAAACAAACAAACAACACTCAGAAAGAAAAACAGCGATATTTTTCATCAAAGTGGAGTGAGTGGGACAGGATAGGAAAACAGGAACATTAAAAAACACTTTGTTTTCAAAAAAAAAGTGGTTAGAAAATAATTCTTGCAAGTATGAATAAGACTGTGAAGCTCAAAGAGTACTAACTGGACTTCCTTTTTTTCCCTCATAAACCCACTGGAATTGGGCAGTGTCGGTCATTATGTCCAAACCAGAGCTTCACTGGTACATGCTACTTACAGATTAGCAAAGATTATTTATTTACTTACTTCAGATATTAAACAACACCTTGCTGAATGCAAAAGGTTGCAATATGGATCAGTTAGAAGTGAAAATAAACCAGCTGATTTGCAGTATCTGTGGTGAATGACAGAAACAAATAAAATTAAGAGACCTGGCAGTGTACCCCCTAGAGTCTAAGGACACAATTATTTTTAATAAGGTAATTGTTATTAATAACAGAGCAAATGGGTTTTACATGACCACAAATGAGTTCCCTTAGAAGATATATCATTTTATTGCTTTTGGACCAACTTCTAGATTGCATATACTCTTGGTTATTGGAACTGAATAAACTGCATGAACATGGGTGCTGATTTTCTAATTTTGGGGCAAGCTTCCTGACTTCAGACAGCACAAAAAATACACAAATTTATAAAAAATGCAAAAGCAATCAGCATGCCCTTCTGGCTGTCCCATGTCTGATGCTAAGAACAATTTCCTTTTGGGAAAACACTTCAGCATCCTGCCAGCAGCTCAAGACATTCCATTTCTCCAAAAGGCTCATACTCCTGTTCATTTTAGAACAGTAAAATAATTTATTTTTATGCAAGTCTTGTTGTCTTCTATTCAGTATATTTTCTGTTTTCCTGAATTGCTCGTCTAGAAAATACCACTAGGTTACAAGACTGTTAATATTAATTAATATGAAATATCTCAAACTGTACCCCACAAAATTAAACACTGGTTTGCAAAAAACAGTTACAGTTGAAATATGACCCATATCACAGTACTTGGCTGAGTGCAAATATCTGTGGCGGAGAGGGTATCAGGAAAGAAAAACAGGAGTCCTTACAGTGGGTTGGCTGGAAATAGCAACAGAAGTCAATTCACACTATTAAGAAACGCAAACCACTTCTTTCTCTGGGTAGATATACTCTCCTGAGGAGCTTTGCTTTAAGTAGGAAAACTTAGAATCTAAAAAGTATATATTGTCTTGCAGTGATTTTTAGTTGTTAACATCTCTTGGAATCCTAGTCCAAGGTGGGGAAAAAAAAAATCAACAGTAAGGATACAGTATGATTTAATAAAGACAATGAAAAAAATAAAGAATATATGAGATAAAGGTTAAAAAAACCCAGTTTAGTCATAGATGTGTGGCCATAGACAACACTGTTTGCTTTTTCTGTCCTTTAACCCTAACAGGCTTTATAATACTCTAACAGTACACACATGCATAAACGTAAATTTTAACCAACAAGAGAAAATTGCCAATGACACAGAGCAGAACTAGGTCTTAGAGAGATAATGTTGTGGCCATGGTATTTTACCTGATGACTACTATTAATGTAAAGTACTAGGAAAGGCCTAAAGGATCTACTGTACTTTTCGTCAGGTTTTATGCAGTGAAATCACTGGAGAAGGAGCCTCCTTTTCCAAGCAGTTAACACAAAAAGGGACAAATCCTGGTATGTGCCTCTTAGCATAACCGTTCAAAGAGCAGCAATAATTTGTATGTATAGTATTAGATGCTCCATTTTCAGTCTCCACATGCTCACTTTAAAATTAGGCCAGGAAAAAGAAAAAAGTCCTTGAAACACAGCTACACGTATCTGTATAAAATAAAGTTAGTTCTACCTAAGTATCTGCCTGGATGCCCTGAAAATAAGTGTATGGAAACAAAAAGTGGAAAAGGAAAGGAAAACAAAAATTGAAATGAAACAAATAAAGCTGACATGGCATAGAAAAGGTTCTCCACTTGCTTAATTTGACCATTTCATTGCAGCATGTTGTGTTTATGTTCTGGCTGTTTATGTGAGGAACTAATGAAGCTGTTTTTCCCTTTAAGGGGCCAGAGGGATTTTGGGAGTCATTGTGAGGTTAGCATTCAGGCTCATGGTGCTCAGCCAGAGAAGCTGCCAGGTGATGCCTGCAACTTGTGCTGTGCAGCAAGGCTCTGCCCAACTGCATTTCTGAAGGGACGTGTGTGTTTTATGTATGCAACAGCTGTTCCATTACCTCCTTTAAAAAGACTTCATAAAGCAGAGAACCTTTTCCTAATTTATTTTAGTTGCTGTCACTGAACAGCTTATCTGGGGTTTGATTCAAAGCCCATGGAATTCAATGGAGAGACTTTTCATTAACTTTTTAGAGCAAGCATCAGATTCATTAGAGAAAAAGGCTTTGGATTATTTCTTGTTTCCTTTCACAAAAGTCCCCATTGTCCACAACACTGAGCATACTGTATCCGCTATTTTACAGAGAATTAAATATCAAAGTGGAAATTTCCAAAGTTTCAGAGGTTTTGCTCTGTTCATGTATATGTTGTGATTTTTATCCAAAGCTTATTCCCATACTTTTGTGTACTTGGAGGTTTGGAAAAAAAAAAAAAAACAACACCTTGAACTAGTGCTTAACTTTATCATCATTTTTTATAACTTTGTTAATATTTACAGACTCCACCTAAGATAAGAAGTTAAATAGATGAGAGTAACAAAGCTTCAGTTTTGAAGCGGATCAGGAAAAATATTATTTGGATGTAGTTTCCACTAGTTGTTTGTTTGTTTGTTTTCCTTTTCCACATAAATCAGAGACCCTTGAAAAACGCTTTTTTAAAGATTAAATAAAAGATTTTAATAAGATTAAAATATTTTATTCTGGTAGTTCTGCAACAAAGTTTATAACTTCTTCGTTTCATTACATATTTCCCTTAATGAAACAGTTTATAACTCCATTTTGCTTTTCTTCACATTTTGGAACAGAATTAAACCAAAATAATAGTAAAAAAACAGTCATGAAATGAGAAACTCAATTCTTACCTTAGCTGCTAATTGTATTTTTTTTTTCTATAGCCCTGGAATAGCTGGTTGCTGGAAAGGTCAGGAATTGAAATCAAATTACAGACTACACTTGTGGTTTTTTACACCACTTGTGCCATGGTGTCAAACAGCCAAATCATGGCTGACTGCTAGAATACTTAAAAATCCTTTGAAAAGTCAATTTCCAGTGGTTGGAAGACCAGATTTTTGTTTGTTTTATTGGTAAGGGAGAGGAAGGTTAAACAGCTCCTACTTACATTATTCATGAGCAAACAAACAAAAGATAACATGCAAACAAAACCAGAAAGGCCTTGCTAATGTAGGATATTCCTACCTTGTCTCATTGAGGCCAATGCAGAAAGTTTTTGCTTGTGCTTCAGAATCAATGCAGTCATGTTATCATTGAGTTAAACCTAGATGACCATATATGTATGTATATATATCTTTAAGCAAGCATACTATCTTGCACTTGATACTAAAAACCAAAAAGAAAAGAAAGGCTACAAAGAGCTGGGAAACATGTTGAGCTAATCCAATAGTCTTTTTTTTTAATGGACCTGAGGACAACTACAAAAACAGAGTAAGAACATCATGAGCCTTCCTTAACCTATGTGAATGAAACCTTAAGCAGTACCTTTATATTTAACAGAATTTGAATGTGTCCCATTACTGCCTGGGCCATTTGCTAAAAAAAACTTGTGTTATCTTCAGCTTTGTGTCTTCCTGATTAGAGCTGGTTCATGTCTGGGCTGCTGAGGGCATAAGCACTGCCTATGAAACCTCCTTTCCATTGAATTTTATAAGCATTGTTCAAAGTTTAAGACTTTAAACGAAAGTTGAGCTAAGACTAATCTTTTGCTGAAAGACAACGGTGATTCTGCAAGTGTTTGCCCTCTCTCTTCCCTAGAGCTTCATCCTCACAAAAGGATATTTTCTGCAGAGTCTGAGCAAAGGAGATGCCTCCAGAGACTGAAATCACAGAATCACAGAATCAAAAAATGTTAGGGTTTTGAAGGTACCTCAAAAGATCATCTACTCCAATCCCCCAGCTGGAGCAGGAACACTTAGATGAGGTTACACAGGAAGGCGTTCAGGTGGGTTTTTTGAATGTCTTCAGAGAAGGAGACTTCACAACCCCCCTGGGCAGCCTGGTCCAGTGCTCCATCACCCGCACCGTGAAGAAGTTTCTTCTCAAATTTAAATGGAACCTCCTGTGTTCCAGTTTATACCCATTGCCCTTTGCCTTATTCTCAGTTGTCACCAAGAAGAGCCTGGCTCCATCCTCCTGACACTCACCCTTTACATATTTATAAACATTAATGAGGTCATCCCTCAGTCTCCTCTTCTCCAAGCTAAAGAGACCCAGCTCCCTCAGCCTCTCCTCATAAGGGAGATGCTCCACTCCCTTCACCATCTTTGTTGCCCTATGCTGGATTGTCTCCAGCAGTTCCCTGTCCTTCTTGAACTGAGGGGCCCAGAACTGGACACAATATTCCAGATGAGGTCTCACCAGGGCAGAGTAGAGGGGAAGGAGAACTTCTCTCGACCTAGTAACCACCCCCCTTCTAATACACCCCAGGATGCCATTGGTCTTCCTGGTCACGAGGGCCCAGTGCTGGCTCATGGTCATCCTGCTGTCCACCAGGACCCCCAGGTCCCTTTCCCCTACACTGCTCTCCAATAGGTCATTCCCCAACTTATACTGAAACCTGGGGTTGTTCCTGCCCAGATGCATGACTCTCCACTTGCTTTTTATATTTCATTAAATTTTTCCCCACTCAACTCTCTAACCTGTCCAGAATCTGGACAGAATCTGAGAGAAGAGGTAGTGGCAGAATGGTGGTTTTTTTTCTTTGGAAATCACCAGGGCCTGAAAATCTGCCAGAGGCTTTTGTGTCAGGAAGAGTTTGAGAAACAAATGAGTATTTGCTGGAGGGACAATAAAAGAGAGGGAATACAGGAGAACAGAAGGTACCATGGTGTACCTTATTGAATGATATCACTCAAAGGAGCATTTTCATTTACATTGGTTTAACTATTCCATTGAGCACATTAATCCATTTGCCCACTGTGCTGTTTTACCCTCTTCACTTCTCTTTGTCCTTTAATCTTCCTCTGCCCTCCTTGCTGTCAGAATATTATCCTCTCTCAGGTTTATTAGTGTCATGGTTTGATCGTGGGGAGACAATCAAAAACCGCGGCAGATGTCTTTTTCCTTAACCCTCTTCCCCCCTCCCGTTTTCCACCCCCCCTCTCCTCCCCCTTTTTCACTAAGGACAGGCGATTTTGAGAGGAAAGGAAAACAAGAACAGAGAGAAGAAAGCTGGAAAATTTGAAAACGTTTTACTAACGCTACTAAATAAACATAGAGAAAAATAAAGCACAACAAATACTATAGGACTAGTCTTGCAATTCCCAGCAGCTCAGTCCGGCAGGATCCTTCAGCCAACCAGAACTAGATTCAGTTTGTCACGAGGCCCCAGCTTGCAGGGACAGCCACGAGGCCTCAGCTTGCAGGGACAGCAGAAAAACGCAGAGACGAAGCAAAGCAGCAGGAGACCCAGCAGAAGAGAGAGAGAGTCCCTCGGGTCCACCTTTTAAATCCAGGAAGTCGCGAATGGGATGGAATACTGCCATTGGTCAATTTGTGGTCACCTGACTCAGACCACCTCCTCTCGTTGCCTGCCCTCAATGACCCAGGACAATTAGGACACAGTTATGAGAGAGTTTCTAGCCTCTAGCCATTTTGTGGATGAATATTGCAGGCCTTACTTGGACAAAACTGTTACTGAATCCTGGAGTGACTTGTGTCTGAAAATAGAAAACAGGATTGGCTTCTGTCAGTGTAATAAGAATGTTCCTACTAGGATCACAGCAGTGCCTAGAAGGGCTAGAAGTGAGGACCCTGCTGTGCTGGATGTTGCACGTGTCTACTAAGAGCCACTGTTTTACAGTTTGTTAGCCATCTAAATACTGCTGATTTCCTCTGAAGGTGAGAATGCAAGACAGAGTAAATTGGATGAATGCCATGAAAGATGGAAGACGAGATGTTAGTGACACCTTCACAGGGCAAATCATCTGTCATTTCTCACTCCCCTCTTAAAACGAAATTAATCCTGTCCTGAACGTGCCCACAAGAAAGGCAGCCTCATATAGTCATATTTAAACATCTAATTGTTTGACGTCTAAGACAGGACAGACAAATCACTTTGTGGGTGTGGCAAGTGACCACAAGCTGTAGTTTCTACTGAATAACCCAGTATTGGGGCAGGACCATGAAGGCCTGACCAGCTAGGACAGCCAACTACAGCCACACATAATGTGTCTTGCAAGATCTAGTGAGTTATGAAGCCCTATGAAGAAATAAAACAACAGAATCAAATATGGGCTTTATGAGAAAGAGGTGGCTATAACTGAATTGTCATAGGCATAAGTTGAGTGTATTCAATTATTTCAGTCACTTAGTTTAAAACCAGCATTTTTAAAAATAAGGCAATATGTCACGTAGATTAAGTAGATAATCATCCCTTTTCTTTGCGACCAGATTCTTCCTTGGAACAGGGTGAGGGAGGAAGTGGGAAAGGAAGATGAAATAGAGAGTGTCAATGAGCAAGTGGGACAGATCCAGAAAGTTGTTCCTAAGGCCTCAGATTTAATTTGGATAATCTCTGGAGAGAGTGGCATAAAACTTACCTGTGAAGAAGGGAAGGTCAGTCAGAACCAAACACTGAAAACAGTCCAGAACCTCTGCAACAGGAAAGCGAAGATCACCTTGTATCCTTATCTACTCTTGGTTTCCCAGGCATACTGTGGACATACAAGAGACTTCTGATGTGTGTCATGCTGCAAGACTCAGGTCAAAACTATCAGCCTGGTGCTAATCCCCTTTTAAGACCAATATAAACATCATTGAAACCAAGGACTTTTTTTTTTTTTTAATTAGTTTGTATTTTATAGTTTTTATTGTCTTGTGTCTTGAATTATTATTGATATCACTGGAACAGGGGTGCACTGCTGTGAACTGTCTGCAAAGTGAGCATCAGTTGCCCTGAGATTCTGATCAGTGTAAGAGTTTGCAGATGTGGCTTACGCAAGGAAGTTTCTATGCCTCTCCAAAGCGAATTCATAGAAGACATCTTCAAACACTACACAGTCTGGGCAAGCAAAAATGGTTCTAAAAGTGTGAGTGAAAAAAAAAAAAAATACATTATTTATAAGATTTGCTATATACAGGACAACCAGGTGTTCATGTCCAGTTAGCCTGAGTTTATGAAAGTCAGGTCCGGCTTGACTATTCTGATCTCCTTCTATGACAAGGTGACCTGCTTAGTGGATGAGGGAAAGATTCTGGATGTTGTCTATCTAGATTTCAGTAAGGCCTTTGACATGTTTTCCAAGAGCATTCTCCTGGAGAAACTGGCAGCTCATGGCTTGGACAGGTGTAATTTTTGCTGGGTGAAGATCAGGTCTGAGGGCCAGGCCCAAAGAGTTGTGGTGAATGGAGCCAAATCCAGTTGGTGGCTGTTCATGAGTGGTGATCCTCAGGCCTCAGTATTGGAGCCAGTTCTGTTTAATCTCTTTGTCAATGATCTGGCTGAGGGGATTGAGTACACCCTCGGGGAATTTGCAGATGACACCAAGTTGGGTGAGAGTTTGATCTGCTGGAGGGTAGGAAGGCTCTACAAAGAGATCTGGACCAGCTGGATGATTGGGCTGAAGCCAGTTGTATGAGGTTCAACAAGGCCAAGTGCTTGGTCATGCATTTCGGTCAAAACAACCCCAGGCAATGCTACAGCCTTGGGGAAGAGTGGCTGGCAAGCTGCCTGGCAGAAAAGGATCTGGGAGTGTTGGTCAACAGCAGCTGAATATGAGCCAGCAGTGTGGTCAGATGGCCAAGAAGGCAACCATCATCTTGACATGTATCAGAAACAGTGTGGCCAGCAGGACTAGGGACATGAACATCCCTCTTTACTCGGCACTTGTGAGGCTGCACCTCAAATCCTGTGTTCAGTTTTGGGCCTCTCACTACAAGAAAGACCTTGAGGTGCTAAAGAGATTTCAGAAAAGGGCAATGAAGCTGATGAAGTGTCTGGAGAGCAAGTCCTGTGAGGAGCAGCTGAGGGAAATGGGGCTGTTTAGCCTGGAGTAAGGGAGGCTGAGGGGAGACTTCCTTGTTCTCTACAACTACCTGAAAGGAGGTTGTAGCATGGAGGGTGCTGGTCTCTTGTCCCAGGTAACAGGCGACGAGGATGAGAGAAAATGACCTCATGTTACTCCAGGGAAGGTTTAGATTGGATATTAGAAAAATCTTCTTCACTGGAAGGGTTGTCAGACATTGGAACCAGCTGCCCAGGGAAGTGGTGGAGCCACTATCCTTGGAGGCATTTAAAAGATGTGTAGATGAGGTTCTAAGGGACATGGTTTAGAGATGGACTCAATGATCTCAAGGGTCTCTTCCAAGCAAAATAATTCCATGATTTTATTATTATTCCAGACAAAATTTTACAATAGACTGCTGATAATGATATAGGCAGAAATAGAGAATTTATCTCCCACTCTCTTTTAATTTCCCCCTCCTAAATTCTGATGGAATTATATAATTTTTTTCAAGTTTTATCTTTTAATATGCCAGTTACTATTAAAACAAAACAAAACAAACCCCCAAAACATTAGAAGGAGTATGAGAATGATTTCTTAGTGTAACTACAAAGCTTTACTCATGTTTACTCTTTATTCAACAATTCTTACCTCTTTTGTCTATTAGGCATGCAGGCTAAGGCAAGAAAATGAAAATTGTTTCATTTTGCTATACTATGTCATGCTTTATCAGAACAGGTACTTTAGTTATGGGACCACAAAATGTAGTGTGGGCCTACATGACGAATTAATTAGATCGCTTTTAGGTAAATTCATTTGCAGAACCCAGGAAAAGTCCATTGTGAGATGTTAAGAAAAATAGTATAGATGCAAATTTGGCTCCCAAATTCCTTCCATACAACCAGAACTTGAGGAGATGTAGAAAAGGAAAACATTACTGGTCATCTTGCTCTCTTCTCACTTATCGAAACCTGCTACCGGCCACTGTCAGAGATGAGACACTGAAATAACTGAATGTGTGCGTGACCTGTTTAGCTATTTTTATATTATGTCTTTACAATGGAAGTGTGGAAGTGTGATTATCCTATTTTACAGGCGAGAAAGACCAAGCATTGAAAATGATTCACCCAAGGTCACGCAATGCGTCAATTTGATCCATGTTATATTCCATGGCCAATTGTTTGCACAACCTGACTTTGCTTTCAGTCTGGAGAAAATTTCACTTTTTCAGAGAGGAAATTCAGGTGTAGGACAGGGAAAACTACTTTCTATAAGCAATAGGATAGGAGCACAAATGCAGCATTTGGCTTGGACACCTGACTCAGGTTTGAAGTAGTACTCTGTATTCCTAAAAACACAGACACATTTACAACCCTTAATGGAATAAACAGAGACAGTGACTGCTGGGGTCTAAACCACAGGAGAGTTTTGGAGCTGATACTGTGGAGGAACAGACCTAACACTATAAGGCTTGCAGCTCACAGTTGTTGGGTCTGAGTGCCTAAAACTTCGTCAAAGTTAAGATCAAGTTTAAATTCTGAATTTCAAAATCTACATGTCAGTGACTCTTTTTGCTTGTTTGTTTGTTTTGTATGAAATGCTGCATTTGAATCACAAGTAGAAGAAATTAATTTCTATAATTATTTTGTAACAAAGTTGTAGCATAAAATAAAATACTGGAGTACAAAACAGATTATCAAAGTCCCATAGGTTGCTTTTGTGTGTTTTTTTTCAGGTTTTTGTTGTTGTTGTTGTTGTCTAGTTTGGTTTGATTTTGGTTTTTGTTTTGGTTTTAAGAAAATGCTTTTCAATATGTATTTTAAAGGGTGAGCTGTTGTTTGGAAGGAGATAAAGTTACTGGGGAGATTATAGTAGGAAGCAATATGTGTACACACAATGCAATATGTACAATACGTATGTAAAATTTTTTGTCCCTTTATGCCTTCACCTTCAAAGAACTTGGTGACTTTTACATTATATGAAACGTCCTTGTCTTCTAAAGCATGATGAGTCACATTTTAATACTGTTTTTTTCTTCTGATTCATAAGATTCTCATTTTTTATTTTGATTCACATGAAGATGAAATAGCTTAAGGCCAGTCAGTTAGCTTTTTTAAAGCAGGAGAAGAAAAATAATTGTGGTGTTTCAAGTTTTAAAATTATATTTCTTTATGGTTTCTGAGAAAATATCTGATGTATTTCTGAGAGATTTTGAATGGAGCAGAGGTTGTGTTATTTTACCTGTACGTGTCCCTGATGATATCCCAATCCCAAACAAGCACTAAACCATCAGTGAACTTCACAGTTTTAAATTATTAATGCAGTTTATAAAAACAACAACAATAAAGTCAACCAAACTAATGAACATTGAAAATTAACCTTGCAATTACAAAAAAAATTAGCAAACATGGTATGCTATACAGGAATGTTACTCTACCACAAAAACGTTAACTTCAAGAATGAAACGAGCAAAGAAAACAACCATCACTGAAGCGAGATTGTGAGTTTCTTCTCTTGTGTTGACCATGAGCCATTTAGTCTTGAAAAATGGGATGCCCGTGTCTACTTGTCTCTTAAAATGAAACACGGTTGTAACTATGTTACTTTCTAGGGGCTGGAAGTTGAGCTAGAAACTGTGTGCTTCATAATACTGGCAAGTACTGAAGAGTTTCTTCTAGTGAAGAATGTGTAAAAGGGCAGAGACTCATTAATTATATTTTCCATGCTGCATGTATTCACATTAATATCTAGCTGCCGTGTCTGTATATATGAATACAGCCAAAGATCATCACTGAACAGTGCTGGAGCATAAAATTTCCACCTGTCCTGCCAGAAGGAATTGTCTTTCTATTTTATGCTATTCATTTGAACTGGCCCTCTAGAAGAAGAAATTGCCCCAAACCAGGAGAAAGAGAATATAATTGCTGCAGGACTGGACATCTCCTCAAACATCAAAACATCAGTTTCTATAAACCCACAAAAATTAAGAAATTTGGCATAAAATCTCCCAGTCACTCTGTAACTTATTTTTCTGTGTCATAAGGAAGATGACTTGATGTTATTTGCCATATGTGTTGCTATATCATAGCCTGGTGAGCTGCGGTTAGACTTGCAGTAAGAACCTCCTTATTTCTGTGGATTTAAATCAGACCTATAATATTCATATAACAGTCAGCAGTGTCCTCAATGTACAATTTGGTTTGACGTGAGATTCTTTATTTGTGAGTTGTTGCTAAGGGAAACTTTAACAACTTCTACTGAGAGAGTAAAAAGGATTCTCTTTGCATATTTTAAAATGTACACAGATGGAATATATACATACACAAGCACATATAAATACACATGCATTTGTACATGTATATATAGACATTTATGTCTATTTTTCTATTTACATTTATATAAAATGTCCATAAGAAAAATGATGCTGAATTGAACACGTGTTGGATTTTTATTCCATTCAAACACTGAATTCTAGTGGACAGTGCATTATCTGGAGGGAAGCTCATTAAAAGTGGACCGTAATTGAGGCAGTAAAATACTCTCTTTACTAGTTTTCCCCTTTTCCTTGACAGAAGAGGCTTTACAAAGAACTCAGCATATTGGCTACTGAGGGGTTTTGACAACCAAGTTCCATCTGCTCAGTATTGTGCAAGATGAAAAATACATATAGTCCGAGCCTTGGAGAGTGTATAATATGATCTGATCTAGGTAGGTACTTCACTGACTGTCCATTTCGCACGTGCCATGACTGGTTTCATTATTTGCATGAATTTCCTGGCATATGCTACAATAAGGATTCAGAACCTCTTGAGTGTACCACGACTGAATTTTTTCATTCATTGCTGGACTAGACCAGCCTCTTAGTGCTAGAGAAGTAGTTGGTGTGTAACATAATTACTCCTAAAGAGCATTCTACATTTATGAGCAGCTAATTGCAATTTAAATTGGTAGAAACCTAGGTCTTGCGCAGCTTTAGGTCTTAAGGCTTGTTTTGAATTTAAATCCCCTGTTGAAATAAATGCATATAAGTATGTCTTTTTAAAAACCATCTTTGTCCATTCTTTTGGAAACGAGACTAAAGTTTTTCTTCTCTTTATATGTGTCTTTTCAGAGAAGGGTCTGATGACTTTACTTTCCAAATCTTAATTTGGATAGAAACATCCAGGCTACCCTTCAACTGAAGGTTTAAAGCTGCTACTTCAGATAGAATGTTTTCTTCTATCAATCCAGTGGCTGTGTTTTTAAAAGGAATACCTTACCTATGTGTGGATAAGCACATGGAAAAACATACGTGGAACAGAGTCTTACAAAGCACAGTGATGAAAATGTAGCAATTTGGTTTTCAATGCATTTTCTAACAAGGCTGAGAGATACAACATTAGCTTTGTGGATACCATAATATCATGATGCCCGGTACCTCTAGTGTCATTAAATAACACTTACATTAAGACTCACTGTGTGATTTTACTACCCATCATAAATCTGAGTACTCTGAAATGGAAATCTAATATCAGAAGCTTTCTCCCACTGAAAATAAATTGTGAAAGCCTGGTTGTCTTCCTTACTCTACAAATAGAGGACTGTCCCAACACATCTGCTGGTAGCATGCACTGAAAGCCAGCTTACTTTACAGTAAATAAATATGTAAAATATGTAAAGGAACAACGAAGTGCCACTATCCTTCCAAGTTTCAGTACAAGAAAAAAACTAGGAACTTGTATAGGTTCAGCAAAGGCATCTTGTGAAATTAGAGTTGAGTTTTCACAGAATGACAACACAGAATAGTTCAGACTGGAAGAGACATCTGGAGGTCATCTGGTCCAAACCTTCTGCAACCTGGGGCAGGTTGCCTGGGACTACATTGAGACAATTACAATGGATATTATTTCCGCAGTGGACTACTTTTCTTCCAATGAAATAATTAACAGTAACAAAAAAAAATTGTTGAATCTGCCTGGGATCAGGTCTGAATGTTGGGGAAAAAAAGAAAAAAAATTCAATGCAGTGTATAAAATCCTGACAATATACATCACTTATATGAACAAATTCCTGAACAACCTTAGACTGCAGTCAGCATAGTCTGTCATTCTCTGTTAATCATACCTAATCTATTAAAGCATCTATTCTCACACTGACTGGGGTGCTGGGGAGGCTCATGCTTAAATCTAGCTCTAGGTGATGTGCCTTCCTAACTAGTTTAAGGATATATGTGAGATATAGATGGAATGGAAGCTTTGTGCTGAATCTTTGCACAGTGTTGCAGTCCTTCCATTGGTAATAATTACATCTACCATTGCCTGTTTCAAGCATTATACTTTTGTTCTCTATTTGTCTACCCACACTTCCTCTTCCTTATTCCCCAGAAGAAAATTAATAACAATAATTTCCAAATTAGAATGACAAATTTTCTCCTTTATTAATTAAGCTAAGTGAATAGAGATACTTGCAAAATAAAGAGCTTTTTTTCCTCCCTTTTTTGATCACTCTTAACATTGTACTAGCAACAAGCTGGTAGACTAACATCCAAATATTACCCTTCTGTCAGCTCCTCTCAGCATCCTGTTTTCTCCTTGTAATACAGTCTTTGTCCATAAACTAGTGAATCTAATTCTTCTCAAACTGTGACAACAATGTGGAAAGTCTTCCTCTAGAGTCACACTAATCAATTTATCTTCAAAGTAGACAAAATAAAGTTTTCATCAGAATAGTAAGTACCTTTAAGCAGGGTTTCTACCTCTCAGTATCAATAAGATATACAGCTCTGTTTCTTAATCAATCCTATTGTCAGGAAATAACATCACAAATACAGATCAACATTCAGAAAATACGAAAATATATACTTAGCTATAAATATATACTTGACTTAACTGAAATGTAATTCCATTTCATGTACTTCTCAAGATCTCTCTAACACATGAACACCAAAGTCTACAGAGGTTTCAGAAAGAAAACATAGCAAAAAAATCCATAAACCTTAGCATGAAATAACGTAACGTAAAATAACATAATGAAACTTAACCTATCATAATGTAAGGCAAACCCTGGTCCCTCCAGCAGGGAACAGTATTTTCATGAGTCAAAAATTCTCTGCACTGCAAATGGAAAAAGAATTTTATATCAACCATTATGAAGCAAAGACATACAGTGAATAGCAGCCCAGAAGAATAGCTAACTTTAGCTCTAACAATCGCCTTTGAGTCATCCACTCAGCTCCTTTTTGTGACTTTATGTTATTAAAGGTTTTGTATCAGTCTCTTCTTCAAGTTTTGAAAGGTCCCCACACTCAGAGGCGTCCTAAGAGAGGCCATGTATGTACTTGGATTAAAGTTCCATACTCTTAAAAAGAAAAATCTCTAAAATGTTTCATTTATTTTGTGGTTAATAAATAAAAACCAAGTAGGATTTTTATCCCCATTGCTGTTTTCTGTTGCTAACATACTCAACGGTCATTAGTTCAATCCCTGAAGTTAAAAGATCTCTTTCACTCCACCTCCTTGCCCTTTGGTAAGATAATTCAGATTGGCCACCACAGTGGTGCTTGAATTTTCCAAAGTGTTTTCTAATTTTAGAAATCCCCATTTTGGTTGTTCTCAGCAATGTCTAATGATTCCCTAATTTCAGAGGATCTAAGCAGTAATTCACAGAGGAAACTGGGTGTCATGTGCGCTCAGCACATAAGGTACATGTCAACAGCTCAAACTTGGTGACATTGTGGTCTTTGCCTTCACCTGTCTCGTGTGTCAGCAATTAAATGCATACACTACCATGCTTTAAGACAGTAGGATAAAAAATAATAAAAAGCTCGAAACCGTGATAATAAGTAATGAGATTTTGTGGCAATATATTTGTGTCCAACAAGATACTCAACTTCTGTTTACTTCACAACAATACAAGGCAAGGAATCTTTTGCAAAGATAGCCAACAAACAAACAAACCCCAAGAAAAACTTACTGATGTCTAGTTAGATTTTGGATGACAGAAGATTTAACACAGATGACAAATGTCAATTAGGATAACAATTGCAATAAGTGCTTCTGTTCACACTTCAGTACCAGGTATAACACAAAATAGTTTAATGCTCTTGAGAGAAGAAGGTCATTATCCCATACATTCCCTTAGGTAAGAGTGTGGATGTGGGCAGCAAGAGAGTAACCGATGTGTTAATCTACTAGCCTATGTCTATTTGACCAGGTATGTATGTAATATTATGTTGTATAAAGGTCTTTTGTTCCATTGACTCAGGTCAATGTGGGTTTCGAATAAACTTAAGTGATTTTTACTTTAAACTCCAATTGCACTTTACCTTATATTTTGTGTTGTCATGTAGAACATGGAAAAATCACTAGATGTAATGTTAGATATTATCCAAGGGGATAAGAAAGCCTATGGTTTGTAATTAATAATACTATCTTTCTTTTTATACCAGCAGATCTCAAAAGCCTTTAAAATATGTGACTAAATGCAACTAATCTATTTTGCAGGCTAGAAAGCAAAGACACAAAGATAAACTATGGGGTAGAACCACTTCTTCAAAGTACCGAGCCATATGCTGTCACAGCAGCCACACTGTCTCTCAGTGAAATCCCATTTGGTTTGGTCAGAGGTAATCACAGAACCTGAGGTATGAGCATTTTTAAATTTTTTTCTCAGATGAGGGCATGAGTTTATTCACTAGCTTTCACAGTGTCCATTTCAAACCCCAGAGGGTAGACTCACTGGGATGTTTTACAGTACATCCATTAACCTTGTTTGGCTGATAGGATTATTTGTCCTGTGGTTTTGAACATTTTTAATTGAATTTGGCACTGTTACGGCAAAAGCTCAAGTTCAACAATTTTTAGTCTGTCTGCTGTATAACACTTAGGTTTTTTAAAAAATTTCAACACCAAAGTTTTAAGGCTTTCATTTTTTTGAGAAAGATTATGTATTAGGAGGAGAACAAATCGTTTAACAAGACAACATTATGGATTTTTTTTTAAAAGCATCTCATGTGACTTGTAATAAATTTAGACTAAATACTAAAATGTTTTACAAAGTTAAACCCATACTGAAGATTTCTGTATTCAACTTCAGTAACACAGAATCAGAAGAGCAGAAAGTTTTGTGCAGAAATCTCCCTGTGCTTTTCTGAAGCATATGGTAAAAATTAAGGGTCCTGTCTCGGAAAATGTCTGACAAAGACTTTAAAGAATTGGTTAACTGGCTGATTGATTACACAGGAAGAGAAAAAGACTGTTTCCCTCTTCTATGCACGCCAACCAAGAGTATAGGTTATTATTTCTATGTTGGTTAGGAATAAACAGTGAGCAACTGTAATTAATAACCATTAAAGCTGTTTGACTGATCATATCTTCTGGCTTGCAAAATCTTTTATGTGCAGGTGTGTGCATTAATGGAATCCATTAAATTCCTATATTTCAACAGATAGTAATTTACGATCTTTTATAAGATCTGTCATGAAACACAGTCAGAGATAGAGGATTGTCTCAGTGCATTACATAGCAAATTGTACTCTCCTTCCCTCTGAAATGACTTGACTTTAAAGACTAAATATGAATGTCAATGCATTGGAGGGCCACATTAGGTGTACTTCTTGCTCTACCATCATCTGGGAATATGTGGAATAAACCTTTTATCACTGGCAAAGCTGAGAACAAGAGTGAACAATATTCAAAGTGGCTGGAGGAAAAAATGTGTGGGAGTTCTACTTATTTAACTTTATAAATAAAAAGAGAAAGAGATTGAGTGTGTAACCCTCATTTATGAATTGTAATGGCTCTCCTATGAGTTTCTAACTATTCTTTTGAACTTATATTTGTTACTTTTTTTCTTTTTCTTTTTTTTTTTTTTTTCCTTTTGGTCCTTTCACAGAACCCAAGCAGATGAAGAGATGAATAATTTTTTTCAGCTACCCCACATCAAATTCAGAGGCCTATTCAACCCTGGATAAGTATAAAAATCACTCATTAATGTTCTTTCTTTTGTTCCAGAGTAACACATGCTGTAAGTATGAGGAAAAAGTGGAAATCAGGGTTGATTAGAACAGAAGGCAGAACAAAATTAGTCTTATGCCTGGACTTTAATGAGTTAGTGGAGGATTATAGGTAAATTATATCAGCTCTTAAAATACTACTCACGAGTCTCTCAGGGAGGCTTTTGTCTTGTTTGTCTATTTAACCGCACATTGAGATTATCATAATTACATATAGATGGTAAACATATTAAATGAATTAGTATCTGCTGTATATACAATCTTCATATGCTTATCTAATTATGATCATGAAATGATTGAGTTTACTATCCTGGGCAAAGTTAGAAGAGTGCTCAGCAGAACTGTTACTTTGGCCTTCTGAAGGGCAGACTTTGACCTATTCAGAAGGCTGGTTGGCAGAGTACCTTCAGAGGCAGTTCTGAAGGAGAAAGGAGTCCAGGAAGTCTCGTCTCTCTTCCAGAAAGTAATCTTAGAGGTACAAGAGCAGGCTGTTCCCGTATGTCAGAAGGCAAGATGGTGGGGACAAAGGCCAGCCTGGCTGAATAGAGAGCTGTGGCTGGAACTTAGAAATGAAAAGGGAGTTTATAACCTTCAGAAGGAGGGGCAGGCTACTCAAGAGGAATACAAGAATTCCATTATAGAGGGAGAAGACCAGAAGGGCCAAAGCCCAACTAGAGCTAACCTGGCTATCACTGTGAAAGAAAACAAGAAATGTTTCTATAAATATGTCAGCAACAAGAGAAGGGCTAAGGAGAATCTTCATCCCCTGATGGATACAGAAGGAAACATAGTGACAGAAGATGAGGGAAAGGCTGAGGTACTAAATGCCTTCTTTGCCTCAGTCTTTAATAGTCACAACAGTTGCGCTCCAGGTAGCCAATGCCCTGAGCTGGAAGACAGGGATGGGGAGCAGTGTGAAGCCCCAATAATCCAAGGGGAAATGGTTAGTGACCTGCTATGCCACCTGGACACCCACAAGTCTGTTAGACCAGACAGGATACATGCAAGGGTATTGAAGGAGACGGTGGAGGTGATCACTAAGCTACTTTCCATTATCCATCAGAAATTTTGGCTAACTGGGGAGGTTCTAGTTGACTGGAAGTTGGCTAACATGATGCCCATCTACAAAAACGGCCGGAAGGAGGATCTGGGGAACTACAGACCTGTCAGTCTAACCTCAGTGCCAGGAAAGGTAATGGAGCAGATGATCTCGAGTAACGTCACACAGCACATACAAGAAAGCCATATGATCAGGCCCAGTCAACATGGGTTTATGAAAGGCAGGTCCTGCTTGACCAACCTGATCTCCTTCTACAACAAGGTGACCCACCTAGTAGATGAGGGAAAGGCTGTGGATGTTATATACTTAGACTTCAGTAATGTCTTTGACACCATATCCCACAGCACTCTCCTGGAGAAGCTGGCAGCTCATGGCCTGAGTGGATGTATTCTGCAATGGATAAAGAACTGGCTGGAGGGCCAGGCCCAAAGAGTTGTGGTGAATGGAGCAAAATCCAATTGGTGGCCGGTCACCAGTTGTGATCCCCAGGACTCAGTATTGAGGCCAGTTCTGTTTAATCTCTTTATCAATGATCTAGATGAAGGGATTGAGTGCACCCTTAGGAATTTTACAGATGACATCAAATTGAGTGGGAGTGTTGACCTGCTGGAGGTTAGGAAGGTCATACAGAGGGATCTGGACTGGCTGGATCAATGGGCTGAGGCCAATTGTACGAGGTTTAAAAAGGCCAAGTGCTTGGTCCTCCATTTGGCTCATAACAACCCCGGGCAACCCTACAGGCTCAGGGAAGAGTGGCTGGAAAGCTGCCTGGCATAAAGGGATCTGGATGTGTTGATTGACAGCTGGCTGAATATGAGCCAGCAGTGTGCCCAGATGGCCAAAAAGCATCCTGGCTTGTATCAGGAATAGTGTGGCCAGCAGGACTAGAGAAGTGATTGTACCACTGTACTCGGCACTGTTGAGGCTGCACCTTGAATCCTGTGTTCAGTTTTGGACCCCTCATCGTAAGAAAGACATCAAAGTACTAGGGAGAGTGCACAGGAGTGTGATGAAGCTGGTGAGGGGTCTGGAGCACAAGTCTGATGGGGAGTGTCTGAGGGAACTGGGGCTGTTTAGCCTTAAGAGAAGGAGGCTGAGGGGAGACCTTGTTGCTGTCTACAACTACCTGAAAGGAGGTTGTAGCATGGAGGGTGTTGGTCTCTTCTCCCAGGTACCAAGTGATAGGACAAGAGGAAATGGCCTCAAGTTGCACAAGGGGAGGTTTAGATTGGATATTAGGAAAAAATTATTCACAGAAAGGGTTGTCAGGATTTGGAACAGGCTGGCCAGGGCGATGGTGGAGTCACCATCCCTGGAGGTGTTTAAAAGGTGTTTAGACTAGCTTCTTAGGGACAAGGTTTAGTGCTAGAGTTAAGATAGGTTATGGTTAGACTGGATGATCGTGAGAGCTTCTTCCAACTGAAATGATTCTATGATTCATTAAGGGGGAGTTATAATGCTACCACATAAATCTTGAACTTTCACCTCTTTTTGAGAAATGAACTCACAGTTTTAAAAACTCTGCCATACTTCAGCTGTTGTCTCCTGCTAATTTCTTTATACCTGGGACATATTTTGTGCGTAGGATGTTTGTCTACATATAATTGTCACATAATCATTGGTAGTAGGTGACCCTGTTTGTTTTTGAAGGATAATGCAGCAGTATGATTGACCAGAAGGGGAGATGGCATTGAAATGAATCAGAGAAACTTGACAGAAGGGACCAAAAAGCAAGACTTAAAGGTAGTGTATGAGAAGGCAAAGGTGTTGTCTTGCCCTTTGTGGATTGTTTGGAGGAAAGAAAGAGAGAGAGAGAGAGAGAGAGAGAGAGAGAAAGAAAGAAAGAAAGAAAGAAAGAAAGAAAGAAAGAAAGAAAGAAAGAAAGAAAGAAGGAAAGAAGGAAGGAAAGAAGGAAGGAAAGAAGGAAGGAAAGAAGGAAAGAAGGAAAGAAAGAAAGAAGGAAAGAAGGAAAGAAGGAAAGAAGGAAAGAAGGAAAGAAGGAAAGAAAGAAAAAAGGAAAGAAAGAAAGAAAGAAGGAAAGAAGGAAAGAAGGAAGGAAAGAAGGAAGGAAGGAAAGAAGGAAAGAAGGAAAGAAGGAAAGAAAGAAGGAAGGAAAGAAGGAAAGAAGGAAGGAAAGAAGGAAAGAAGGAAAGAAGGAAAGAAGGAAAGAAGGAAAGAAAGAAAAAAGGAAAGAAAGAAAGAAGGAAGGAAGGAAAGAAGGAAAGAAGGAAGGAAAGAAGGAAGGAAAGAGGGAAAGAAGGAAAGAAGAAAAGAAGGAAAGAAAGAAAGAAGGAAAGAAGGAAAGAAAGAAAGAAGGAAAGAAGGAAAGAAAGAAAGAAGGAAAGAAGGAAAGAAGGAAGGAAAGAAGGAAGGAAATAAGGAAAGAAAGAAGGAAAGAAGGAAAGAAGGAAAGAGGGAAAGAAGGAAAGAAAGAAGGAAAGAGGGAAAGAAGGAAAGAGGGAAAGAAAGAAAGAAAGAAAGAAAGAAAGAAAGAAAGGAAGGAAGAAAGAAAGAACGAACTACGCTAGATGTCCAAAATTTGAGATATTTTAGAGCAAAGTAAACAAAATGATCAAGGAGTTGTAGTCAACGAGCCATGATGAAAGATGAAAAAGAATACAACTGCATTGATTGGCTAGCACTGGCTAACAGGCAATATGTAAGCTTTCTTTAAGAATACAGAAAGGAGAACTTTAATTTACCTCTCTAGATTTGTAAGAGTATACTATGAAAGAGAACTTCTGAGACACCTTGAGGATAAGTTACAAAATCAAGCATTTAACTGATCCTATCATTTTAAAAACTGGGCTTAGAAGAAAAGGATATTTTAGAAGAGCACAATGTTATGCAACAAAGATTTATGGGACACAAGGAAAGTGTCCTTAATTCAAAGTGCAACTGGACTGTGAAAAAATCCAGGGAAGTGATAAACTCTCCAAGACAGGCTGGCAAATGTCTACAAAAGCAGGGACTCCCATGCTGGCAGCAGCGATTCAGTAGACCCAAAGCCGTATCCTCAAGTAGTGGATGTCACTCAAATGTGTTTTGTGCAAGCAAAGCAGATAATTATTTCACTTAACTTTCTTTTTTTTTTTTTTTAAATATACATACTGTGAAGGAGACAATGCTGCTATAGTGCTTATATGTGTGTGTGTTTCTGCCCATATATATACATTTATAAATAACATCAAAGAACCAAGGTAGGGTTTTGGATTGAGGAAATCTTTTTGGTAATAGCCTTTCATCTACAGATTCTGTTGCAAGCAAAGCTGTTATTGTAGCTGAAACAAAGAAAGAGCTTGAAAATTGCTTTCAAACAAAAAGGCACAAGTGGAGGTGTGGGCATACAATAAATTAGCCTCTCTGTGAGCTTCACAAATCCATATTTTTTGAGAAATAGCTTGCATTCATGTCAGTGACAAAAGAAGGAAACCAAAAGTAATGTGTGTGAGAGAAGAAGCACTCATTTTCCCATGTGTTTCTATTTTTCCTTTTCCTTCTATACCACAAGGTCCTAGGATTTTGAGGCATGCCTTATGTAAGCAACTCAGTCTGCAGGGTTTACAATGAGGAGTTATGAAAAGCTTCAGTTAGGAAAAGAAAAATGAAAGGCAGTTGTAACTTTGCGCTGACGTTGAGAGCAGTCTTAAAAGAAGCCTGATAAGGTCAAACTACTAAACTTGGGAGTTGCTCAAGGGGAAACCAAATTCTGGAGCTGTGAGACACTTTGATAGACAATTAGCATAAAACAGGGCAAGTATCCCACCACAGAGAAAGTAAAACCATGATCACAAGTAGAGTTGAACTTAAATTAGTCAAAACGATGGACTAAATACTTGCCCTTGAATGCACAAAAAAGTACTAAGGACAGAATTAGGTCCCTAATTCTTAAATGTATGAAGATTCACTCAGCACTGTATGAGTCAATGACAATGAAATACATGCATCTGATGGTAGCTGCTGTGTTTCAGCATCTTTCTAAGGACTGAGGTTATTGCTAAGTGGTGCTTGTGATACACCTGTACAAATTGAAATCTTCTGGTTTGTGTGGTACACAGTGAGTTTGCTTACATGGTCATACCGGTTTCTGGTAATTTCATTCTCATTTTGTAGACTTGTCCACTGCATGCTTGACTGATAGAAGTTCATTTCATATAAACCATTTTTCAAAAAATGATAGTGACTTGCTGTTTATATCCAAATACTTCTTGCAGTATTCTGCTGACAGGCCTAGCCTTTTCCTTCTCTCCATTTTTATTTTCTTGGATATATTTCTCAACTGTCTTTACATCCTCTAGACTGTCCAAGGCCCCTTAGTCTTGGGTCAGGCTCTATTCAGTCTTCTGAATCTCCAGAGTGTCTTCATCAAAAATGGGTGCTTACAAGACACAAGAGCAAATGCAAGCAGCAGCTCTGACAATTTGCACCACTTCTGTGTAGTCTACTTCACTTTGAAGATAGCCTGTGTCAGAGATATAGTATGTTACCTATATAGATATCTGTAGCACACATGTGATCTAAATTTACCTCTGTCAGAATTTCTTTTGGAAATTAAAGGATATCCAAACACTGAATGGGACACAGAGGAACTCCTTCTTCACCTAGCCTGTTAAAAATCTCAAGCATCTTTGTCTTAAGACATTGGTAATAACCAGTGTACTTGCCTGAATAATGAATCAAGACTCTAGCCTTGCTATTCCTTTAATAAGTATCACTTTCATGAAGAAATCTTACATCTGTCTGAAAACTTGACAATAGATAACACTAACTCTTTTCCTTTCCACCCACCTCTCCACAACAATACGTTCATTATCTTACCGCTAGAGCAGCATGGACAATACAGGCCTTGATTCATAGAAGGAGGCTTGTTAATTGAGCCCTTCAGGGTTTTTAGCAGGGATTGGGACCTACTTTCCTCTTCTACTCTTTTTCGGGCTTTTGAATTTCATTTGTTTTCTAATCCCCATCTCTAAAGCTTTTGGTACATTTCAAAACTCCACTCAGCTTTTGGAAACTTATCATGAAGCCAAATAAAACAAGGTCACAGTGGAGAGGTTTTAAGGAGGACAAGCGTGGAATTTGTCTTATTCATGAAGATTCTTGAAGGCCAGATATTAGTTTAATGCTGTTTGTGGAAACATTAGAGTGGTCATGATATGTTGGACCAGAACTCCACCTATGCCCATACCTAGTCTAATGGCATTAACCCTGATGAGAGTAGAAGAACCAGATCTGTATGTAATAATACTTCCCTGGCCTACCCTGCACCTTTCAACAACCCACAGATCAAGGTTTTCCTGAGATGGAGGTGGTGTCTTTAATTTTTTTAGTCTGAGATTTGGAACTTAAGACCTCATTGCTCATCATCCTGTGCAAATTATAAGTAAAATGCTGTTGTTCTGATCAGGCTGCATCTTATACCCATTTCCACTGATGCAAATGACAACATCAGAGGTAAGGAAATAGTAAAAGAGGTACTCAGCCTGAATATAGTTCTTCCTTTGTTTACACTTCTAATAAACATTTCCTATGAACAGTTTTGTGTAAGAGAAAATTTTGAAAGGAGACGGGAGGTATAGAAGAGGGGCTGAATTATTATTACTGTTATTATTATTTTACCTTTTAATGCAAAGTGCAGCATAAGATCTTTGCAAAACTTTAGTAAGAATTTTCTGTGTGCAAGCCAGACACAATATTTGTAATACTTCTGTTTATCTGTGTAACTCCCAGCAGACCTCTTTGTAAGTCTGCTTCTGTGCACATTTCTTTGTGTGTATCAGTCAGTTTTCCTTCCTGCTGCCTCTCTCTCTTTCTTTGGTTATGTATGTGCTGTCTCCTTCCAAAATCCCTTATGCTTATTTTCCAGACACATTTATTTATGTTCCCTTGCTAATTGAAAACCTCATATTTGAAGTTATTATTCTGATTGATGTCTGTCATTTTGATCAAGCAGTTGCTCACAGATGCTTTGTTAGAACAACTTTGCTTGTTAGTTTATCACCATTCATCTCCCTCCTGACCTTCTGTAATGTTTGGTAGTAAACCCATTAAATATCTCCTGCAAACAGAGAGACAACTGGCCATCCTCTCATATGCACGTCTGTAGCTACAACTGCAAAACCCTGGATATTCAGCTGTGTGGGTAGGTTCTATCTCAGATTGTAATGGACATTCTTTCCTAGATAGTGGACCGAGGAAAATTTCTTGTCATAAGACAGTAGTGTTGTTGTCCTTCCTTCCTGTTATATATTTTGGACACTTAAGAGTAGGAAAGTGACTATGTATTCCACCAGGTTTTTGCTCAATAGCTGGCAGTTCAACTCCTCAATCCAACACAAACTTTGTGTGTCTTCTGAGAAAATAAAGTTAATAACAATAAGAGAAAATAAAAATGGCACTTAGGATTAAGTCTAATAAGATCTCAGATTCTCATTTTTAAAGCTCAGATTTTCAAAGCTGCTGCACTGCAAACTCATGAGTATTTCTGACAGAGATTCCTTTAATATCTGAAGTTCTGCTCTGAGCATGCCAAGAACTCTAGTCTTGACAGAGTGAGATATTTATTTTATGCTTAAATCCTCCAAAGATTCACAAAACAGGCATGTCTCTACCTGTCTTGTGTGAAGGACTTGCTCCCAGATTTATATACTGATATGCATTAAGTATTTATTGGAGAAGAGGCCAGAAACCATGTGTCCTTCTCCCACATGACTGTCCAACCCAATAGACAAAGGAAGCTTGCTTATTCATTATTTCTGTCTGGCTTGATGAATATTTCATTTTATCTTGCAAAGTGCAATAACTTCAAGAAAGAGACTCAAAGAATATGTACCCAAGAATACCCAATAACACAATAGTTAGAATTATCTCCCAGGAAAGAGGACATGTAAATTCAAGCCCCCGAGCCAAGAAGGTAGAGCCACCGTTGTCCTCCCATTGCTGTGTTGTAAAAGAAAGCAATGCTTCCCACAGCACATTACATGGAGGTCAACCTTATGGATATGTTTCAAGAACACCCTGAGACTCTACTAGGAGTTTCTGAGCTGAGTATTTTATGGGAATGTTCTTTCAAAGCCATGAAGTTCATTTATATTGTAACTACCAGTATTTCATGTGAAATGGCCTTAAGACAAAATGGCCGACACCATTAAGTGATGAGTGAAAACAGGTCTTTTTTCTTCCTGTATTTAAAGCCAGGTCTTCTGAGAGAGTTCTTTCCCTTTCAAAGCAGTCCACAGCTCTGGTGTTTAGGCTTACTTGTTCTTAATGAGATGGACTGGAACCCTTGCAACAGGAAGGAAGTTTGAGTCTCCCATGTCCTGTTCAGTTCTTTGATCTCCTTTTCTAGACTGTTCACTAAAATATACAGCTCCTCTGCAGGCTATATACTAAATTCACTCCCTTTTCATTTCTGAAGAGCATATTTTTAGTAGAGGGTCGATGATTTAAATCCTAAGTGAAGGATGGAAGTCGCCTGTAGCCATGAATAAAGTGCCTTTTCCTTGCAGAAGTACAAGTTTCATCCATCTTTCTATTTCAAGTGGCCACTTTTGGTCAGAAATATGTGTGTTAACTTTAGGAGAGCTTACATCTTTCATCTTACAGCTGTTGTGGATCTGCTTTTGCAAGGTCATTTAGTTCACTGTCAAAATGGAAGAGCAAAGAGAAACCCTGAGAGATGAAAAAACAGGGGAAAGGCTAAAAGAATTAACAAATAAGAACTTTGTGGAAAAAGTGAAGAAATTAAGAATGAAAGATCCTTCTGGGAATACTGTTCAAAATCTTCACTAGTTTATGTTGGCTAGTTCAATGCTAATAAAAACACCAGATGTACTGTACTTGTAGTAAAAATTTTAAGGATCTTAGTTTAACTATCTACTACATGGGTAGAAACATATCTTTTAGATAATTTTTTTTTAATGTTTTCTCCAGAGCCAAAGATTTCTGTAAGTGACAAGAGAGGAACACACCTTGTATGGGATTTTATTTATAAGACATCAGTAAGTTTGTCTTTCCTGATGGTTTATTTACCCTCATTCACTCATTTACATTTTCTGAGGACCCAAAATCCAATATTAGAGCCAAATTTTCCTTGAACTATTCACATCCTAATGCACCACAAGTTTCTGACAGCTAGCTTGTACTTTTCCTGATGCAGTCTCTGTCCATGTCTTTTAAGAATAAATGATGGTTTCTTGCATTAATTGGATATAAAGGTACATGAGGCTGTAATCAGTCTCTTTTTTTTGTAGCTGCGATGGCCACACACATTTCCTAACAAAGTGACTAAAAAATTCTGTAATATTATTTAGTATCCTGCACAACTTTTTCTGCAGTGGTTATACTACTTTTGTTCACACTAACTCTGACATTCTATGCCTACATCTTGCCAGATTTGTAGATATACCTGCTTATATTATGAACAATTTTTGCTGGGCTCTAGGCACAAATTCTACATCTTGGATGTACTGTCTGTCTTATGTTCAACATATGTCATGTGAATAACCAGTGTCTGTGCTATTCTAATTAAATCCCCTCTTCTCTTTTTAACTCTCCTTTGACAAGTTACTTATAATTCGCTGCCTTCTTCTGGTGCAGTTTTTTATTCCTTCAAAAATAAACATATACTTGTTTTTATGTCCTTGCATATTCTGCATTAAAGTTTGAAATTTGATCGAGGATCCTGTCAAACCAACTTCTTTGCCTCATGAAGTCCATTATATTATATGTTCCTCTTCCATGATATGCTTGACTGCTATCAAGCCCTTTAAATCTATTCTCATTTGCACTGCACTTGATAACACATAAAGGAAACTGTATATAGGATGCATAATCTGTGCATTCACTGCCTGTGCAGGGAGCAAGAAGATGGCACACATATCACCAGAATCTTGAATTAAGCTTGCATAGGTATTGAGAGAGCAGCAATGTCTCCTTTCTCACATAGTGACTTTAGAAGGTCAAAGCTTTCTGTTGCAGAACTGGTATAGCACAGTAGTGTGTGTGCATTCATTCTCTGGGTTTCATCCAAAAAGTATTCATCTCTGTTATAGCAACAGTAAGATCATCTTGGCTCCTAAGCTAATGCTGACACATCTTGATTCATCTTGACTCATACTTTTACATTTAGAATTTTTCTCTTAAAAAGAGGAAAAAAAAAAAAAGATGGGTCAGACTTCAAACAGGTAAGAGACATATACGTAATTTAGGACATCACCTTTTTGTCTTTTTGTTGTTGTTTGGTTTTTAGGGTTTTTGTTTGTTTGTTTGTTTTGATTTTTTTCCTTTTTTTTTTTTTTGGGGGGGGGGGGCGTGGGTGGTGGTCAAAATTCAGTCTAAGATGTATCTCACAATGATGTAGAGCTCCAGGGGTACTTGTCTTGGATCACATTTTGATGTCATATCATTTAGTGCCAGAATAAGCTTTCTGATTTCATAAGAAATATTTTTACAGTGGCATATTCCTATAGGCATCAAAAGTATGTGAAGGTATTGTAACATGGTTATCCGTGAGATCATTTTTGATGGTGGTAACCTCAATATCAAATATATATTTAGTCTTCACAGTCAGAGGAGCAGAATTTTGTGGCCCTAGAAAACCTTGCAAGATGAAATTCTGGGTTGGATTTACCCCTTGTACCAAATAAACTCTACTTGCCTTTAGAAAGTATGAGTCTTTGACATTGGAAACGGAAAACACATACAGTGACAAACAGATCATTGTACTAGGAAAAGAGATCTGTGGTATTTTTCTGCTACGACCTTGTATTTGCAGTTGTAACATGATTTATCCTCTCCAAATGTATGACTAAATGAGAAACAAATAATATGCTATACATAAATTAGTATGGAAAAAAATAAGTATTGATAATATTTGCAGTTGTTTTTAACTGGAAACCAGCCCTTTGAGTGATTAACTCTAAATCTCCTTCTTATTTCTTTTTATTATTTTTCATGGTAGTTACAGACAGAGCTTTTAAGCCAGTCGAGGGAAAGTATATTATTTCCATCCCCCTTTTAAATACTCTATAAAGAACTCTATCGTTCATAATAGCTTTGTTTACTGCGTAGTACAGCATGTTCTAATTATCACCTCTGCCTCACTAACCATACGGTTTATATTCTCACACTCATCAGTTATTTTTATGCCTCCTGCAGAAATGAAGAGAACATTAATAAGAATATTTTTTTCAGGATATAATTTTGGATGAAATTATGAGAAATAATACACTAAAGCACAGAAATTCAGCATTGTTTTAGCATCTCCCAGAATAAATAGATCTTTTCTTCCTTCCTTCCTTCCTTCCTTCCTTCCTTCCTTCCTTCCTTCCTTCCTTCCTTCCTTCCTTCCTTCTTTCCTTCCTTCCATTTCAATTCTGTATTATACAGGGTTTATCAAAAAGATGGACCCAATTTGAAATCGCTACTGCTTTTAAATTGGGTTCATCTTTTTGAAACGCACCATATTATTCTTTTATATTTTAACAGAAAAGTGAAAGACTAGCAAATTAACACAATAAACATACCAAAAAAATCCTCAAAATTGCATCAACATACTTGTTGACAGCAAAAGGAATGGTTCCCGGGTTAACAGACTTCAGGTCATTTTAAGAAATTGCCTTGATTTTCATTGGGAAAAGCACTGATTTTCACCAACTACAAAGGTTTAACTTAAACTTTGACATCTTTAAATGATGGAGAAACCAGAGCTCTGGATAAATTGATGCAATAAGTAATTATTCTCAGGGTTTAAATGAATGGAATTTTTTTGTTTGTTTTATTTCAAGCTTTTATTTGGTTCAGCCTGCAGTTTTAAGAATGTTGATGTAGTTTACCTCTTGTATTAAAGGGATGTCTCCTATTGTAATCTTTTTAATGTGTGAGTTTATGAGATGTGATCAAAAAACTTCCTATGTTTCTTCTTTTAAAATTAATAATGTAATTATTAAATCATTAATAGGAACACATTTTTAGACCTTTTCCATTAGGAAAAAAGAAAAAAAAAATCCCCAGAATTAGGATGTTTTCCCTTGAGCCCGAGTACCTTCACAACCCTGTCATTTTTTTTTTTTTTTAATACTTCCGTTGCTGAATTTTGGTGGAGAGGGGAAAGTGAAGAGTTGGGGGCCATCTTTTTATTGTTTCCTATGCGGGGAGAAAACATATTTATGCATGCACATCCACCCATACAGAAAACTACAAGCACTTTCCGGACTGACCTGGTTGCATGTGTGGCAGTTCTGCTCTGAAGGCCCTACAGATGAATTATGGTAGCACAGTACCCAGCCTAACAACCATTGTGTTTAAGAGGCATGCCAGAAAGATTAAGGAATAGACAGAACAGTTCGTTGTCTCTGTCACTTTTCTTTATAAAATGTGATTTTTTGGAGTTGTAGTCTATTCTTCAAATGAGAATAAATTTCAAGTAAACAGCCATTCTCTGATTCTGAGCAATGCTAAGCAGTTCAAACACATGTTGACTTCATTGTTCAGCCCCACATTCTGCAGGACAGATCAAATTCTGTCGTCTCACTGCTAAACAGAAATTAACTGAGAGACACACAGTCTCTCCTTTGCTTTTTTCTTAAACCCTTTTGTGATGAAAAACCCTGCATGATTTTTCCACACTGTAAATGTTGAGGCCAGAAAGTTAATTATTAAGCTCATCGCATAAACAATGCCCATGCAAAGCCTAGGCACAAGAAATCTAATTCTCTAACTGAGATGCAGTCTCTTAATACAGTTGTTGCTCCTGCAAAATAAAGTCTGCAGTCCTCTTGTCCCACTGAGTTCCATGGGCCAATAATGGGAGTCAAGTAATGCACAAGGACATAATGATTAAAAAAGTCCAACACAAAACAGCCTTTGATATTAACAGCTTCCTCTCATCAACTCCAAAATCTGACTACTCACCAACAACATAGTGTTTTAGACCTGAAGATAAAAGTATCACTACAAATTCCCCATTTTGTCCAAATAAAAATAAAAAAAAATATAAAAAATAGCATTCTTTCATTAGATTTTACAAATAAATCAAAATTGTTGGCTTGGACAAAAATGATAACCAAAAAATCTCCAAAGTCAGTACTGAGATCATAATGAGAATGAAAATGAGTAAAAAATGCAGCTACATTTAAAGGGAAAAAAACCAGGCAAAACATTTATTTAGTATGTAAAAATCAGCAGAACATCCTTCCAGTCATTCTGTCTGTATGCAAAACTAGTCATATATAAAGAGTCTTATTTTCTTCTATAGAAAATAATTTAGTTGCTGAGGACTTTTTTCTTCATAACTAGCTGTCAGCTGTTACTCTCAGCAGTGATTAAACATAAGCAGGAGTTGTGATTCATCAACAGCAGATAGAATCATCACGGATGTAAAGTATTCTTTTTTCCAAGGTCAGATCTTGTATGAAGCTAGGACAACTTTATGCACCAATCCCTGTGTCTGGTTTATTTATGGTAATTCATTTACTGTCATATCATTACAGAACAAGGATAAAATTTATATGCAACTGGAGAAATATGTTCAGAAAACATAGGGACGATGAAGTGTGTGTATATGTATGCGCGTGTGTTTTATGAACAATATGATACGCTGGATCTATGGCTATGCACATACCTTCCAGTGTGCACATTAATCCTTTGTATCTACAGAGAACCCAATATATTTAGAGATCTTGGAACAGCTTAAAAGCATTACAGCATCCTTCCCCTGGGCATTACTTTGGCTTCTTAACCAGTAAACTCCTCAAGAAGTGTCTCTTACCAAACCTTTGTAAACTACCTAAAACAACAGGACTTTCATCAGGATCAGCAACTCTGGGCATTTTTAATATCTACTTAATAATAACAATTACAGATGGCTGAAATGAGGTATAAAGAGATTAAGTGATTTGTTGGACTATGCACAGAAAGAAAATAACCAAGTGGGGAATATGCCCCAGGATTCTCTGGTTTTAATCCTGTGTCTCAGCTAGCAAACTTGTAATTCCAGGGAAGGTGAGTAGAGGATTTGGTCTTTATGTCTCAAGATCTCATCTATCCACCACGATTTCTAGCAAACAAAGACTGACTGAAACAGTGAGTTTTATTTACCTGTGTTATTAATGCTTTTAGATTGTTCTCTGCATAGTCCTAAGTTTTCTACGTTCTAGTTGAATAGAGGGAGATAAAAAGTGCTTTATTAATGCAGCTGAGAAATGGATTAAACGGTCTTAGACTTTCAAGGCTTTTTTGAAACTAAACTGAAATCATCAACAAGTCAGTCAAGAATTCAATTCCGATTTAATGTTTCAATACTTAATTCATGGCCTGTTAATGTCTAAATTCAGGCAGATTTATGCTTCTTTGTTATATACTCTTTCTAACTGTTTCTGCCAAAGAGAGTTTTTGAAAAAAATAATTGAGGAATGTTTTTTGTTTGATTGTTTTTTTGTTCATTTGGTTTTCTCTGATTTCCTATATTTTCATGATTCATGGGCTTCTGGGGGTAGATACAAAGGTTCAGATTATCAAATCTTACTTCTTTCATAACATATTTACAGACACTACTTCAGAAATTCTTCCAGAAATTATTTCTGACTCCAGTAATCATCACTACCAAGGCCATCAGGTGGAATCTAACCACAGTTAAATAGCATTATCTGTTTCTTTTTAATTTCTCTTTTAGGAAAAACAAACACAAACACAAAAAACCATAACCAAATCAAACCAAAACAAAACCAAACAAAAACCAACAACTAAACAACTGAACAAAAGCCCCCAAAACAAACCAAAACACAACAAATACAAAAAAACCAAACCCACAACTTCTTCAACTGACACCTACAGACATATCATCATACAGGGAGTAACAAATGACTGGCTGTTCATATGTCCTAACAACAGGCAGCAAAATAACAAAGAGAATGAGACATCAGCAGCCATTGTTTTCTCTTCTGAAGAGTCAAATTTTTCTTATCTGATGCATACATCAGGTAGTTAGATACAGAAGTTTACAACAGTGAGGATTATTTTATGCATAATTCATGTCAAGAAAAAATGTCTATATCTTCAGAGGTTATTATGTTCATCAAGTAATCTGACAATTTCTAATCAAGAGTCAGGAGCAGAGATATAAATGACCCTCATATGTTTGCTTTTTTCAAGAAAACCTACAGAAGTCAGAAAAATGCTGACAGAGGAGGATAAAAGACACAAAATAACTGAAATTGGATGATGATATGCTGGATTGAGAAAGCATATTACATTCTGGTATCTCCAAGCTTTTTCCAGGTTTCAATTCACAAAACTCCTTGAAGAAGCTAAGTATTATTATAAGTATTTTGGGGATAATCAAACTGATAAGCAGAGTGTCATGACACATTTTAAGTTATGCAGCAGCTCTCAGGAGCATCATACACAGAATTCAGAACTTGGGGACTTGAGTACCTTTTGTAGTTATCACAGATGTAGTCAAGGGTCAAAAAAATCATTATTTCCCTAATAAACTTTGCTCAACATCATTTCGGTTTGTTTCAATTATTTCAAAGAGCCTCAAGGAAACTGTCCTTGACAGGCACCCTCCGAGTGGCTGTGGTGGGACCTTGTTTGCTGAGTTTTCTCTGTTCCAGAAAAATAACTATGGATGTTTCCTTTCCTTTAACACATCAAAGGACATAGGTTGTCCACAAGGCATTCCTGGAAATGATACCAAACATTGTCCTTGTCGCACATGCCAGCATTATATCCATTATGCCATGGATATATATATGAAACACAAGCTTTCCCAGAGCTTATGCAGCCAGTACCTCTCTCTTGTGATACCTCCCTTTCACACTTCTAAGTGTCATTGTTCCCTGCATTCTTGGTCTCAAACTTACTGAGTTTCTAACTCCTGTCACTAATATATGAATTCTCTGTTCTATTGCTTGTAAATTTTCTACTCTCCAGATTTCAGCTGCTTTAGATGAATTTGTCTGGATTCCTTTTCCTAAATTTCAGCTATCTCAAGGCATTTCTGTGTGAACAGGACCAAAAAACCATTGATTAACCCTTTATAGTCAATCTGGTCTCTGCTCCCAACAGAAAGCACAAGGAAGCAGTAAACTCCCACCCTGAAGTTAATCTACAAACCAAACAGGATTAATAGGTAGAATGAGTCACTCGTCGTATTTCATCAATACCATTCAGAAATCAGCAGTGTTCTACACGTTATTGTTCAGTCATCCCAGGCTTGCCATACGCTCATGATCCTGGCTGCCTGTGGAACACATTTCATTCTTCAAAGTTATCATTGCTCTTCTTCTACATGTCATTTGACTCCAATGGAGACTGAAAGACATATATCAGATCTTCAGCAGTACCCCATTGAGAGTTCTTATGACAATTCAGTCACTTAGGCATGATCTATGATCTCAACAGTTAAAGATAATGACTTCAGGAATAATCTTTCATAGTCTTTATATTAAATGAGACTAAAGTGCAAGCAGGGTATTAAAGTACCTTGTTATTTGCAGAATGCTTAGCGTAACATTAAATATGGAGATGATCAAATTTCATGACCTTTATTTTTAATTTTTCTCTTTTCTCTCTTTTTTGTGTGAAAGTCTGTCATGTGTGCATCCTTCATCCAGACAAATACACAGGCATCCATAAACAGGGTGTATGTGCATATATGAACAAGCTGTGCATTGGGCAGCATGTGTAGCTCTGTCATTGAAACACTGCATAGCGAATATTGCAGCCTATGTATTCAGCTGGGTCTATTTTTTTAGCTTCATTTGATATCTGATCTGTACTACAGTGATCGGAGATTTCAGCTCATGCAGGGACAACATTTTTGGCAAGGAAAAAGAAACAGAGGCCTAGATAGTGTCTTCTTGGGCCTTTTTGAATGCAGGATCGGGGCTTTTATCTTCAGTTAGGTACAGGATTATTCTCTACTTCTTCTCCTAACAGCAGCAATCTCCACTGTTACAGTCACTGTATTGCATGCCAGCACTGCCTGTATTTCAATCATGCCAGGGCAACTTATTTACGTAAACAATGTACTGTGTATCTATGCATATGTATACATGCACACACACACATACAGACCTACAGAGACATGGTGGTACAGTTCACATGACTGGAATGTGGTCATGGATGGCTATGTCCTTTTCAGGAAAGACAGGCCAGCCTGGCGTGGTGGTGGAGTTGCTCTTTACGTAAGAGAGAAAATACAATGTATTGAGTACTATCCAGGCGCAGCTGAGGAGTGAGTTGATAGTCTGTGGGTAAGAATTAAGGGGTAAGCTGGCAGGGGTGATACTGTCGTGGGTGCCTATTACAGGCCACCAGATCAGAGTGAGGAAGTTGATGAGGCCTTCTACGGGCAGCTGAGAGTGGCCTCACAGTCACAGGCTCTGATTGTTATGGAGGATTTAACTACCCTGATGTTTGCTGGAAGGACTACTCAGCTAGCCAGCCTCAGTCTAGGAGGTTCCTCCAGTGCATTGATGACAACTTTCTGATGCAAATGGTGGAGAAGCTGTCTAGGAGAGGTGCGTTGCGGGATCTCGTCCTCACTAACAAGGAGGGTCTGGTTGAAGCAGTGAAGGGGGAGGGCTGCCTTGGTTGCAGCGACCATGAGACGGTGGAGTTCAGAATCTCATGTGGCGGGAGCAGAATAGCAAGCAGAATTGCAACCCTGGACTTCATCAGGGCCAACTTTGGCCTGTTCAAACAATTGTTGGGGGAAATCCCGTGGGCAAGGCTGCTTGAAGGTAAAGGGGCCCAAGATAGTTGGTTAACATTCAGGGACTGCTTCTACCAAGCTCAAGATCAGAGCATCCTGACACGTAGGAAGTCAAGGAAGTGAGACAGGAGACCTGCGTGGTTAAACAGGGAACTGCTGGGCAAACTCAAGTGGAAGAGGAGAGTTTACAAGTCATGGAAGGAGGGGCTGGCCACTTGGGAAGAATATAAGGCTGTTGTTAAAGGATGTAGGGAGGCAACTAGGAAAGCTAAGGCCTCCTTAGAGTTAAACCTGGCAAGAGGGGTCAAGGACAACAGAAAGAGCTTCTTCAAATACATGGCAGATAAAACTAACACCAGAGGCAATGTAGGCCCACTGATGAATGAGGTGGGTGCCCTGGTGACAGAAGATACAGAGAAGGCAGAATTACTGAATGCCTTCTTTGTCTCTGTGTACTCTGCCGGAGGCTGTCCTGAGGAGCCCCATAAATCTGGGGCCGCAGAGTAAGACAGGACAATGGAGAAGTTTGCCTTAGTTGATGAGGACTGCGTTACGGAGCATTTAAGCAATCTGAACATCCATAAATCCATGGGTCCAGATGGGATGCACCCGCGGGTGCTGAAGGAGCTGGCTGAAGTCATTGCTGGACCACTCTCTATGGTCTTTGCCAAGTCTTTGGAAGTGGGAGAGGTGCCTGAGGACTGGAGGAAAGCAAATGTCACTCCGGTCTTCAAAAGCACAAAAAGGAGGACCCAGGTAACTACAGACCAGTCAGCCTCACCTCCATCCTTGGGAAGATGATGGAACAACTTATCCTTGGTGCCATATTAAGGCATATCAAGGATAAAAGGGTCATTAGGGGCAGTCAACATGGCTTCACCAAGAGGAAGTTGTGCTTGACCAACCTCATAGCCTTTTATGAGGACATAACAAGGTGAATTGCTGATGGCAGAGCAGTGGATGTGGTCTACCTTGACTTCAGTAAAGCATTTGACACTGTCTCCCACAGCATCCTCACAGCTAAACTGAGGAAGTGTGGATTGGACAATCAGGTGGTGAGGTGGACTGTGAACTGGGTGAAGGAAAGAAGCCAGAGAGTCATGGTCAATGGGGCGGAGTCTGGTTGGAGGCCTCTATCAAGTGGAGTGCCTCAAGGGTTAGTTCTGGGGCCAGTATTATTTAATATATTCATCTCTACTCTGCCCTGGTGAGACCTCATCTGGAATATTGTGTCCAGTTCTGGGCCCCTCAGTTCAAGAAGGACAGGGAACTGCTGGAGACAGTCCAGCATAGGGCAACAAAGATGGTGAAGGGAGCGGAGCATCTCCCTTATGAGGAGAGGCTGAGAGAGCTGAGTCTCTTTAGCTTGGAGAAGAGGAGACTGAGGGATGACCTCATTAATGTTTATAAATACGTAAAGGGTGAGTGTCATGAGGATGGAGTCAGGCTCTTCTCTCTGCATAGGGAACATCTTCATGAATACCTACAACGCCATATCACATCTATCTGATCCTTTCAAATTCTTCCTTTACTCTACACAGCAATGGCTTGTTAGAAATACATCTAACCCACTTATGCAGCCAGTTGCACATGCTTGTAGAAAGGGTAGTCTCATTCTTTATGTAACTAACTCATGTCATGTAGAATTTTCTCACCTGCTACTTCTCCACCTCCTCCCTTTGCCATCCTCACTTCTTGTCTCTCATTTTACACTTAAATGATAAGCCCCTTTGGGGAAACACCATCCGGCAGGATTTAGGTCTGCCGAACGTACAGAGCTGAAGGACCCAGACCTCAAAGCATTGTGTGCAACTAAATAATAGTATCAATAACAGCAAACTCTTATGTACTCTGGCTCCTTAAGGCTGACACTCTCAACAGGCCAGGCTTCGGAAAACCACTAATATGGGCTGACATAACAAATGAACAACAAGGGAAGTTCACAGAAGGGCAATCCAGCCAAAGCCTGCCAAAGACATTAGCATTCATTTTGCAACCTTGTCTCCAGTTTGTGCAAAGTTGATGGTTGGAGGTTACACTTCCATTAAAAATTGACAACATTTTAAATGCTAATCAAAACCACTTGTCCTTTCTACCTCTATTTATCCTGGGGTGAGGGGAAGGAGAATTTACAAAAAAAAAACAAAACAAAAAACCAAAACAAAACAAACAAAAAAACCCAAACACAAGGGCGGGAGAGAAGATAGAAACAAAGCATAAAAGAAAACTGACTTTGAACTGCAACAAACAGTCCCTCACACGTCTCCCTCCCTCCTTTTGTGCAGGACAGATAAGAGCTATGCAGGTGGAGTGTCAGGACCTCAGTGGCAAGGGGAAAAGCTCAGTTTCTGGAGTTCAGGATACTCTTTGCAGGAAGAAAGGGTAAAAGACAGTGTCTCTGGAAGGCAGTGTGAACAGAAGAGGAGGCAGTAGAGCAGGATGTTTGCTGGCAATATCACTCTAAGATGTCTGTCATTTCACAGAGAAATAGAAGGTAAAGAGAAGGAAAATAACAGAGCAGTAAATTGACCAAATAAATCTAAAAATAGTGTGTATTTATAGAATGTAAAATATTGATTTGAACTCAGCCTCAGGCACAGGTAATATCTAAGTGGAGGCTTAAGGTAGTATCTAACTGGCAAATAGTAACACATTTCTATTGCAGTTAGAAATACACTGGGAGGAGAGAAGAAAATACTTCTTGAGAAAAAATGAAAAAAATCAAGGATTTATGAGCAAAGCTCTATTTTTATCAGATCGTTTTCATTTATAAGAATACTTACAACAATTTATTTTCACAAAGGAAATCCAAATTCATGAAACAAACATAAAATAAATTTTAAAATGTGCAATCAACCTTTTGAAACTTGATCAACTTGAAACTATTAATTTTCCCAAGAAAAGGTCTTCAGACAAGAAAACATAATAAATTAAAAGAGGGGTTTTGTGGGGGAGGTTTGGTTGGTTGGGTTTTTTTGTTTGTTTTGTTGTTGTTGTTTGTTTGTTTGTTTAATGTGAGCAGTTAAACTCCTCTGAAGTGTTTGTATAACAGTAAATTACAGTGGAACTGACAGTGATATGACTATGCCAGTTAATGTAGCAACCGTTGTACAATCCAGCTGCAATCTCACATGTACTCTCAGAGATAAGAGTGAATTTTTGCTAGATAACAAAAACAAAATTCCAATGGAATGTGCATCTATACCTATACCTATACCTATTTTCATTTCTATGTATTTGCTTACTTTTATACTCTACAGAAGTATAAATGTGCTTTTCAAATCTTACTGCCTCTAGCTAGACTTTAGCTTTTAATTGGGCTCCTAAATCCCTGTTTTCAGCATGCAAAATGAAATGTTTATAAGCATAACTTCAGGCAACAAGTCAGAACAAAATAGGTTCCACTGCTGATTTGCCACACAACAGTATTTTTCATTTAACTTTAAAGAAACTGTGCTAATTTGTATCACATCAGAACTTAATACTACAGTTTGGCTGTATACCTTACTCAAGAAGTCCATATAATATTAGAAAATATTTTAATACTAATGCAAGACAAATTAAAGCAATCTGAACAGATTAGACATTTTAATGTGTAGCCTACTTTCAGATTATTTTTTTAAAATCTCTTTGTTTTTAAGAGTCATATGACATTAAAACAAACCAACAAACAAGAAAAATGAAACACTTATGTAAACCATAGGAGTTTTAGCCAAATTTCTATGCAATCCGCCTTTTATAAATGTCGCTTCTACTCTTCAATTGGATGAAGTATTCTTTATATCCTATGCTGAAATACTGTAAGATGCTCCTAGATGCTGCTAAATGCTATATTTCATACCCCAGAAGTGGCAGGTTTTCAACAGAATGCTTATAAAGTGTTTCAAGATTTCTGTAAGATGCTGTACAAAATAAAAGTGCTATTATTCTGAAATCCTAGGCAGCCATGGAACTAGGATCCCAAATCAGGAACTGAAATAAATATGCCCTTTAGAGGGGAGAGAGAAAGAGAGGGGAAAAAAAATAATAATATTTCAAGGATTTTTTATTTTAAATTAAAATGCATGGTTTAGACCATATTTCAATTATCAGCTCAACGTTACTCTTTAAGCAAATGACTAGCGTTAACAAGAGAGCTACTACATATTGAATACATTGATTTTCTGCTTGGTGTAAACTCTAAATAGCCGGTTAGAAAAGTGTGAATCAGAAGGACTCAGTGTACCTAATATACCCAGAAATAAATTACAAGCTGAAAGCCGTACAAATCTTTGAAGGAGAAATGTATTCTAAGCACAGGACTATGAAACTTAAATGCATACATGTTAATGGCAAACCTGCCCTATCTACCAATTTAAGAAATAGTGCAAATTTTGATATGCATATCAAGCTAATGCAGAAAACTATTGAGCTTAGAGTTATAAAGATACCTCAGATTTATTTAAAGAAAAAATATTACTGTGAAAGGAATACTTAATTGAACAACTTCTAATAGTGGATTCACGGTGTACTACCCTTTTCATCATCATCACATTGGCTTATCTAGTGTCATGCTCATGCAAACCAGAAACTTCCTATTATGAACACTGCAAAACTGAACTAAATTCATCCTTGGAGTAATCGTGAAGGAAATGTAATTTTAGCAGAGCTGAGTATGAACATATGATGCAAAGTTTCTATAAACAGGTGATCTAGATGAACTGTATAGAACAAAAGGGGAATAGCTGTCCTTTCTTTAAAGATGAGACACTACTTCACTGATAAAGATAATCTGGTGATGTGAAGTGTTGTACTCAAGTTCCTTCTAGTTACCTGTCTGTCACATTCTTTTTCTTGTTTTAACTATCTGTGTGTATGTCTCCTTTAATTAGTTTTCTGTCTGAATCTCTTGGTCCTTCCTGATAGCTGTATCTGTCTGTTACATCTAGTTGTATCACATCTTTCTGATCCTTACAAAGGCGCTGGGCATGTATCATATGCATACAGTTCTTCTGCTGCGTCAATCAAAGTCAACTTCAGCTTTCCATTCAATGTCTAAATGGATGTCTGTTGATAATTTTTTAATTCCCTGGGACAGGATTCATTTTTTTGACTTCCTGTATCCAGATTACTTATCACTTATTCTGGCCCAGAATCCTGACATGGAACTCTTCTTTTAATACAATAACTATAGTATACTAGTAGGAGTCCTCATGTTAGGCACAAATACTTCATCTGTCAAGACCTATGGGTTTTGCTGTGTTCTTTCTGCTTTCCTTCTGAATACTAAATATTAGTAAGAAGAAACTAGGGAAGCTTCTCATTTTAGCCCTAATTTCCAATTTTAATAATTTTAGATTGTATAAAGAATAATATTCTGAATAACAACTTTCTTTTTAAGTTATTAAAATCCACTTCTAAAGTGAAAGATTGCTCTTCTGTAACTTTAGACCTCCAATAGTTTGTTTTCTAAACTCTGTAAGCTGCCTTTGCTCAAAAGAGAAGCCACTTCTAAAAGGTGATTCATACGTTATTTTAGGTAGCCAACTTAGGATGGGATGGACACTCTTCTGGAAGGATTTTTGTTTTTTCTTCTTTCACTGCCCATAGACAGGAGCTAGAGAGAGCCCATATCTATTGTCACAAGGCTAAATAAAAACGGGAGTAGATAATATTTCATATAAGTGTTTGGTTGTAGCTGTAAAAGTTCAAAAGCTCAAACTTTAAATGCAGGTAGAACAAAATTGCAACTTCTTTTTCTCCTTTTCTGTCCACTGTGAAGTGGATCATGAACATCCCAGAAAATATTAGAAGTAGTCTATGCTTAGATATTTTGAGAAGTTTCTATTCAGTTGTTTCTTTTCAGATTTCCAAACTGAAGTAAAAATACAATTGTTTTTCAGGGATGGTAAAGTGACTAATATATATTTGACCATCTATTGCATTTCCTATCTATAGAAAAGTCAGCTGCCTAACTGTGTATGACTAAACTACCACTGCCTTAAGAGAGGACTTTCAAAGAAATTGAAAAAAACCCGATGTGCGGGCTTATGTTTGCTCTCGGTTTACTTTTGTTAGAAAAATATCTGGCAACTGTGCATCACTGTTTGGTACAGAATCTCAATATTTCTTTGGCTGCAATTTGTAAAATAACATGCCAGAAATCACCAGAACTCATATGGATCAATGCTTTGTGCGTCTTGGATTGAGACTGAATGTCATGAGAGGGATCCCAAAATTATGACAGAAATCCCTGCCTAAAACATCAAAGACCTTCTACAAGCCATTGCCTAGTAAGAGTAACTAAACTCAAGGGAAGAAATGGCATTCGTAACGAAGACACTGAGTAAAATTGGGCATTGGAGAGCCCTATGACTTCTTGTGGCTCAGGTAACTGTTCTTGCTAGAAATATTTACATTATTTCCCCAGTCTTGGTCCATATTTTCCCTTTGTTGAATGGCTTGAGGTCATCTGGAAGAATCAGTCTGTATCAATCTTGCATGTAATGCAGGGGTTTAAAACTCATTTTCATTGGGGGTCACATCAGCCTCACAGTTGCATTCAAAAGGTCAAATGTACTTTTAGGACTGTATAAATGCAGGAGTAGTTACATTTATACAGTACTAAAATTACCTTTGGCACTTTGAAGGGAACCATGAGGCTGATGTGGCCCCCAGTGAAAATAAGTTTGACACACATTATGTAATGCATGTAAATGTTTGGACACTGGAGCAGAAATTATACAACCAAGGATTTATCTCCTTTTAAAAAAGCAACCAACCAAACAAAGAAAAAACAACCGAACAAAAAAAAAAAACCCCTATCTCTGAAACCCAAGAAAGGACACAGAAACTATAGACAATCAGCTTAATTTTCGCTCAGATTGCAAGGGCTTTGAGATGCACTTGTAAACCTCATCACACATGGAGATGCTAGGCTACTACAAGGACAATAAAAATACTGAGTATCCTAGACTTCATTAGCTGAAACACTACTATATATCACAGCTTGAGTAAAAAAGGAGAAAAGAAGCAGGGGGATAGAGCTGACGCTAGAAAGACTTTCCACCATCTCATGAAGTGGAATTCTCAGGTCCAATGACAGACTGTGGCCCAGTGTGTTTATTTGAAAAACTACAGTTCAGGAGATATAAAAACACCTTCAAATGTGTAAGAAAGGCAAAGGCAAAACACAAAAGAGAGAAGGGAAGGTGAGGGAAGGGAAGGGAAAGTGAGGGAAGAGAAGAGAAGGTAAGGGAAGGTGCGGGAAGGGAAGGGAAGGACAGGGAAGGAAAGGGAAGGGAAGGGAAGGGAAGACGCAGGAAGGTGCAGGAAGGTGCGGGAAGGGAAAGGAAGGTCAGAGAATGGAGGGGAAGGTGTGGGAAAGGAAGGAGGGGGAAGGGAAGGTGCGGAAAGAGAAGGGAAGGTGCGGGAAGGGAAGGGAAGGTGCGGGAAGGTGCGGGAAGGTGTGGGAAGAGAAGGGAAGGGAAGGGAAAGGAAGGGAAGGGAAGGGAAGGGAAGGGAAGGGAAGGGAAGGGAAGGTGTGGAAAGGGAAGGTGCGGGAAGGTGCAGTAAGGTGCGGGAAGGGAAAGGAAGGTCAGGGAATGGAGGGGAAGGTATGGGAAAGGAAGGAGGGGAAAGGGAAGGTGCGGAAAGAGAAGGGAAGGTACGGGAAGGGAAGGTGCGGGAATGGAAAGGAAGGTGTGGGAAAGGAAGGGAAAGGAAGGGAAGCGAAAGGGAAGGAAAGGGAAGGGAAGTGAAGGGAAGGGTAGGGAAGGGAAGGGAAGGGAAGGGAAGGGAAGGGAAGGGAAGGGAAGGGAAGGGAAGGGAAGGGAAGGGAAGGGAAGGGAAGGGAAGGGAAGGGAAGGGAAGGGAAGGTTAGGGAAGGGAAGGGAAGGGAAGGGAATGCAAGGGAAGGGTAGGGAAGGGAAGGGAAAGGCAGGGCAGGGCAGGGAAGATCAGGGCAGGGCAGGGCAGGGCAGGGCAGGGCAGGGCAGGGCATGGCAGGGAAGGTGCGGAAAGGGAAGGTGCGGGAAGGGAAGGTACGGGAAGGGAAGGGAAGACAAGGGAAGGGAAGACAAGGGAAGGGAAGGGAAGGGAAGGGAAGGAAAGGGAAGGGAAGAGAAGGGAAGGTGCAGGTAGGGAAGGGAATGTGCGGGAATGGAAGGGAAGGTGCGGGAAGGGAAGGTGCGGTAAGGGAAGGTGCGGTAAGGGAAGGTGCGGGTAGGTGCGGGAAGGTGCGGGAAGGTGCGGGAAGGGAAGGGAAGGGAAGGGAAGGGAAGGGAAGAGAAGGGAAGGGAAGGGAAGGGAAGGGAAGAGAATGGAAGGGAAGGGAAGGGAAGATGCGGGAAGGTACGGGAAGGTGCGGGAAGGGAAGGTAAGGGAAGGGAAAGGAAGGGAAGGGAAGGGAAGGAAAGGGAAGGAGCAGGAAGGGAAGGTGTGGGAAGGGAAGGTGCGGGAAGGGAAGATGCAGGAAGGGAAGATGCAGAAAGGTGCAGAAAGGTGCGGGAAGGGAAAGGAAGGTCAGGGAATGGAGGGGAAGGTGTGGGAAAGGAAGGAGGGGAAAGGGAAGTTGCGGAAAGAGAAGGGAAGGTACGGGAAGGGAAGGTGCGGGAATGGAAAGGAAGGTGTGGGAAAGGAAAGGAAGTGAAGGGAAGGGAAAGGGAAGGGAAGGGAAGGGAAGGGAAGGGAAGGGCAGGGCAGGGAAGGTGCGGGAAGAGAAGGTGCGGGAAGGGAAGTTGCGGGAAGGGAAGGGAAGGAGAGGGAAGGGAAGGTGCGGGAAGAGAAGGGAAGGTACGGGAAGGGAAGGTGCGGGAATGGAAAGGAAGGTGTGGGAAAGGAAAGGAAGTGAAGGGAAGCGAAAGGGAAGGGAAGGGAAGGGAAGGTGCCGGAAGGGAAGGGAAGGGAAGGGAAGGGCAGGGAAGGGCAGGGAAGGTGCGGGAAGAGAAGGTGCGGGAAGGGAAGCTGCGGGAAGGTGCGTGGAAGGGAAGATGCTGGAAGGGAAGGTGCGGGAAGGTAAGGGAAGGGAAGGTGCGGGAAGAGAAGGTGCGGTAAGGGAAGGGAGGAAAGGTGCGGGGGGGAAGGGAAGGGAAGGTGCGGGAAGGGAAGGTGCTGGAAGGGAAGGGAAGGTGCAGGAAGGGAAGGTGTGGAAAGGTAAGGGAAGGTTCGTAAAGGGTAGGGAAGGTGCTGGAAGGGAAGGGAAGGTGCAGGAAGGGAAGGGAAAGTGCGAGAAGGGAAGGGTAGGTGCGGAAAGGGAAGGGAAGTTGCGGGAAGGGAAGGTGCGGGAAAGGAAGTAGCGAGAAGGGAAGGGAAGGTGCGGGAATGGAAGGGAAGGTGCGGGAAGGGAAACGAAAGTGCGGGAAGGGGTGGGAAGGGTTGGGAAGGGAAGGGAAGGGGTGGGAAGGGAACGGAAGGGAAGGGAAAGGAAGGCAAGGGAAAGGAAGGGATAGGAAGGGAAGGGAAGGGAAGGGAAGGGAAGGGAAGGGAAGGGAAGGGAAGGGAAGGGAAGGGAAGGGAAGGGAAATGTAGGGAAGGGAAGGTACAGGAAGGCAAGGGAAGGTGTGGGAAGGTGCGGGAAGGGAAGGTGCGGGAAGGTGCATAGAAGGGAAAGTGCGTGAAGGGAAGGTGCGTGAAAGGAAGGTGCGTGAAGGGAATGGAAAGGAAGGGAAGGTGCGGGAAGGGAAGGTGCGGAAGGTGCGGGAAGGTGCGGGAAGGTGCAGGAAGGTGCGGGAAGGGAAAGGAAGGGAAGGGAAGGGAAGGGAAGGGAAGGGAAGGGAAGGGAAGGGAAAGGAAGGGAAGGGAAGGGAAGGGAAGGGGAGGGAAGGAGCAGGAAGGGAAGGTGTGGGAAGGGAAGGTGCGCGAAGGGAAGGGAAGGTGCGGGAATGGAAGGTGTGGGAAGGGAAGATGCAGGAAGGTGCAGGAAGGTGCAGGAAGGGAAAGGAAGGTCAGGGAATGGAGGGGAAGGTGTGGGAAAGGAAGGAGGGGAAAGGGAAGGTGCGGCAAGAGAAGGGAAGGTACGGGAAGGGAAGGTGCGGGAATGGAAAGGAAGGTGTGGGAAAGGAAGGGAAAGGAAGGGAATGGAAGGGAAGGGAAGGGAGGGGAAGGCATGGGAAGGGAAGGGAAGGGAAGGTGCGGGAAGGGAAGGTGCGGGAAGGGAATGTGCAGGAAGGGAAGGGAAGGGAAGAGAAGGGAAGGGAAGGGAAGGGAAGGGAAGGGAAGGGAAGGCAAGGGAAGGGAAGGGAAGGGAAGGGAAGGGAAGGGAAGGGAAGGGAAGGGAAGGGAAGGGAAGGGAAGGGAAGGGAAGGGAAGGGAAGGGAAGGGAAGCGAAAGTGCGAGAAGATAAGGGAAGCGAAACTGCGAGAAGGGAAGGGAAGGTATGGAAAGGGAAGGGAAGGTGCGGGAATGGAAGGGAAGGTGCGGGAATGGAAAAGAAGATGTCGGAAAGGAAGGGAAGGGAAGAGAAGTTGCGGGAAGGGAAGGTGCAGAAAGGAAAGGCGCGGGTATGGAAACGAAGGTGTGGGAAAGGAAGGGAAGGGAAGGGAAGGGAAAGTGCGGGAAGGGAAGGTGCGGGAAGGGAAGGTGCGGGAAGGGAAGGGAGGGGAATGTGCGGGAAGGGAAGGGAAGGGAAGGGAAGGGAAGAGAAGGGAAGGGAAGGGAAGGGAAGGGAAGGGAAGGGAAGGGAAGCGAAAGTGCGAGAAGATAAGGGAAGCGAAACTGCGAGAAGGGAAGGGAAGGTATGGAAAGGGAAGGGAAGGTGCGGGAATGGAAGGGAAGGTGTGGGAATGGAAAAGAAGATGTGGGAAAGGAAGGGAAGGGAAGAGAGGTTGCGGGAAGGGAAGGTGCAGAAAGGAAAGGCGCGGGTATGGAAAGGAAGGTGTGGGAAAGGAAGGGAAGGGAAGGGAAGAGAAGGGAAGGTGCAGGTAGGGAAGGGAAGGGAAGGGAAGAGAAGGTGCGGGAAGGGAAGGTGCGGGAAGGGAAGGGAGGGGAAGGTGCGGGAAGGTGCGGGAAGGTGCGGGAAGGGAAGGTGCGGGAAGGGAAGGAAAGGGAAGGGAAGGGAAGGGAAGGGAAGGGAAGGGAACGGGAAGGGAAGGGAAGGTGTGGGAAGGGAAAGGAAGGGAAGGGAAGGGAAGGGAAGGGAATGGAAGGGAAGGGAAGGGAAGGGAAGGGAAGGGAAGGGAAGGGAAGGGAAGGGAAGGGAAGGGAAGGGAAGGGAAGGGAAGGGAAGGGAAGGGAAGGGAAAGGAAGGCAAGGGAAGTGTAGGGAAGGAAAGGGAAAGGCAGGGCAGGGCAGGGAAGGTCAGGGCAGGGCAGGGCAGGGCAGGGCAGGGCAGGGCATGGCAGGGAAGGTGCGGAAAGGGAAGGTGCGGGAAGGGAAGGTACAGGAAGGGAAGGGAAGACAAGGGAAGGGAAGACAAGGGAAGGGAAGGGAAGGGAAGGAAAGGGAAGGGAAGAGAAGGGAAGGTGCAGGTAGGGAAGGGAATGTGCGGGAATGGAAAGGAAGGTGCGGAAAGGGAAGGTGCGGTAAGGGAAGGTGTGGTAAGGGAAGTCGCGGGTAGGTGCGGGAAGGGAAGGGAAGGGAAGGGAAGGGAAGGGAAGGGAAGGGAAGGGAAGGGAAGGGAAGGGAAGGGAAGGGAAGGGAAGGGAAGGGAAGGGAAGATGCGGGAAAGTACGGGAAGGTGCGGGAAGGGAAGGTAAGAGAAGGGAAAGGAAGGGAAGGGAAGGGAAGGAAAGGGAAGGAGCAGGAAGGGAATGTGTGGGAAGGGAAGGTGCGGGAAGGGAAGATGCGGGAAGGGAAGATGCAGAAAGGTGCAGGAAGGTGCGGGAAGGGAAAGGAAGGTCAGGGAATGGAGGGGAAGGTGTGGGAAAGGAAGGAGGGGGAAAGGGAAGTTGCGGAAAGAGAAGGGAAGGTTCGGGGAGGGAAGGTGCGGGAATGGAAAGGAAGGTGTGGGAAAGGAAAGGAAGTGAAGGGAAGCAAAAGGGAAGGGAAGGGAAGGGAAGGGAAGGGAAGGGAAGGGAAGGGAAGGGCAGGGCAGGGAAGGGCAGTGAAGGTGCGGGAAGAGAAGGTGCGGGAAGGGAAGTTGCGGGAATGTGCGGGAAGGGAAGATGCGGGAAGGGAAGGTGGGGGAAGGGAAGGGAAGGGAAGGTGCAGGAAGAGAAGGGAAGGTACGGGAAGGAGAGGTGCGGGAATGGAAAGGAAGGTGTGGGAAAGGAAAGGAAGTGAAGGGAAGCGAAAGGGAAGGGAAGGGAAGGGAAGGGAAGGGAAGGGAAGGGAAGGGAAGGGAACGGAAGGGAAGGGAAGGGAAGGGAAGGGAAGGGAAGGGAAGGGAAGGGAAGGTGCGGGAAGGGAAGGGAAGGGAAGGTGCGGGAAGAAAAGGAGCGGTAAGGGAAGGGAGGGAAGGTGCAGGAGGGGAAGGGAAGGGAAGGTGTGGGAAGGGAAGGTGCGGGAAGGGAAGGGAAG